>NW_028258316.1:9062758-9215000 GCF_053883595.1 Heterocephalus glaber | reverse complement strand
GTGGGGATTGTGAGCAGCGCTGGCTGAGGATGCCTTTGGTCCCCTGCTCACTTCCTGCTTCCTTTTATAGAAAACCCCAGCTCTCTGGGGCCGAGGTCTCCGGGTGCCCTGTATGGGTGCAAGGGAGGCTGCAGGCCGAGGTGGTGACCGGACCCTTGCTGGCTGTTCTGCCCCCAACACCCCCTCCCCTGAGGCTCTGCATTCTTAGGCTGGGGTTCTCTGCTGTCAGCTAAGGAATCGCCGGTGCCTCTGCTGGGCCCTCTATGCCCCTCTGTCCCCCTTTTTCCAGGGGTCTGCTCTCTCTGACGTGGTCAGCTCGCAGGGGAATGAATGTTCGGGGACAACGGAGGTGAGTGAGACCTGACCTCTTCCTTGGCTCAGAGTGGAGACCGAGCCTTCTGGCTGACATCTTGCAGTGTTGATGGGTCATCCTGGGGCTGGCACGCCAGCTGGGGTTCTTCCAGAGGGCCGATCTGGGCACAGACATCTATCATGTTGCTCGGAGGAACAGGTGCCGCAGGGGCCCGGGGAGGCAGTCTCTGGAGGCAGCCGGAGGCCCTGCAGAGCTGGAAGGCGGGCAGGGCGCACTGCCCCGTCCTTAGGGGACTCCACCTGGGTCACTTCATCTCTTCATTATGAGGGTCATCTGCAAGCTTCGAGGAGCAAAGCCCTTTGGGGTTTGCCAAGTGCTTTCTCGTCTGCCCTCCCCAAGGGCAGCAACAGCCTCACAAGTACGCTTGGGAAGTAGGGAGCAGACTGGGCTGTGAAAAGGCAGCCTGAGGAGGCAGACAGACCCGCTTTGGGACCCCAGCCCTGTGTGACTGTCGGCAAGTTGCTTACCCTTTCTGTTCTCTAGTTTCCTCCCCTGTAAAGTAGCAGCGGGAATTGTCCTGAGGAGTCTGTCAGATCACACAGGGAAGGAGCTTGGTACTGTCCCTGGCAAGCTTCATGCAGGGGGCTTCAGTGACAACAATAATTATCTATTAGAGCATTTAACATGCACAACAAGACCGGAAGGGACATTTCTGTTTCCTCTTCACAAAGGATGAGACTAAAGCGGGGGGAGGGGAAGCCACATTTGGGGTATTTCTTAAGCCCCCCACTCCCTTCCAAGTCTGTCTCCAGACTCCTACAGTCCCGAACTTTGCAGGTGGTCCCAAGTTTCTCTGATTGATTTGCATTTTCTTATTTGAGAAATAAAGAGAGCACTGTGGCTCCTGGCCTTCCTTCCACAAGCCAACCCTCCTTCTTTGATTCTTTCCCCGTCATTTAGGTATTGGTACTGTCCCTACCCCCAGGAGTCCTCCCAGCTCCCTGCCCCGGGCTGCCCTACCTGCACTTTGCTTCTTGTCTTTCCCGCAGTTCCCTCTCACCCCGCCTAGGTCTTTCCCCATTGCCAGTAGTGCCCTTTCTCACCACAGTGGAGATGACCCGCACTTGGCCTACAGCTGGGCCAAAGACAAAGGGAGGAAGAGAACATTTGTTGGGTGCCTGCTACTGCCAGCCTCCGAGTACACAGACCTCATTAATTCTCACCAAACTTTGGCTACTAGAATGATGATCCCCATTCAGCAGATGAGGAAACTGAGGAAGCTCAGGCCCAGGTCTGCCTGACTCTGAAATCTGGTCTCCCAACCCCTGTCTCTTCTGAGGCCTCTGCACCCTGGGCCCTGAGGCAGAACTGGCCCCTCCTTTAATTGTAATTCAACTACTTGTGATATTTTGGTACCAATTAATATTGATTTTACAATTGGTTTACGGAGATGTTGTTTTATTACTAATATATTTAATGTGCAAATCAATAAGAACACTTGCTTGGCCCTCTCCCTGGAAGGTAATAAAATCAAATATCTCAGGGGTAAAATGCTATCCGATCCGTGAATGGCAAAGCAGATGCTTAATGTAATAGTTAAAGACTCGGCCAGGTACTTGGCAAAGCCAACTGCTTCCCGGCCTGGCTTTCAAGGCTGCCAGGAGGCAGCTCCCTGAGCTCCAGACCTGCTGGGGTGCACATGGAGGTGCCCACCCACTTCGGGAGGAGGGGCTGGGAGCGGGAGGTTCTCATCTGAGGGCCCACAGTCCCATTGGGAGCTGCTCAGTGCCAGGCCTGCCCTGGTGGCCCATCCTCCTCTTGTCCTTTCTTTTCCCCCTTTCCTCTTTTCTTTCCTCTCTTCCTCCCTCCCTCTTCCATTCTACCAGTCCTCTTTGTTAATTTATCATCGATTCATTCCTTTGTTTATCTAATCATTTGTTCTTATATTTTCCAATTCATCCAATGTTTATTCATTGGTTCATTCAAGGATTTGTTTATTCTTTTGCTCATTCATTCATTCATTCATTCATTTGCTCCTCCATTCAGCCATTGGTCCAATCAACCATTTGTTTGTTCATCCCTTTGTCCGTTCATTCACTCCACCAGCCTTTGATTTGTTGACTTGGGTTTATTCCTTCACCATTCACTCAATCATCCAGCGGATCTGAGCTGAGCATTCACTCTGTGTCCAGTGGGTACCGGGTTTGGGGGTGGAGATCTGGACAGCCGTGGACCCTCCCAGCTTCCCGGATCCATGCTGTGTGGGAGCTGGGAGCTGCCTGCCTCTGATACCTTGCTTGCTGCCCCTCCATCCAGTGGAGAAGACTGGAACTGAGGAACCATCCTGGGGACATTTGTCCCTTGGGGTATCCCTGAGGAAACTGAGGCACAGCAATGAAGGTCTTGTTATGCATGTAGATATTAGACCTGAGATTTGAATCCAGGTCTGTCTGACCCCAAGGCCTGGTCTTTCCTCAGCACAGAGTGATTGGGCCCGAATCCTGGTGCCAGGTGGCTGAGTTCGAATCCTCACTCCCCACTGCCAGTTGTGGGACCTCAGGGAAGTTGCTTGACCCTCTGTACCTCGGATGCTGGTTATAAGTGTGGCTCTGCCATGGCAGTAGGCTCACGAGGAACAGGCACAGAGTAGGTGCTGTGGGCCCACTGAGGCTCTCTTCTGGGCTGACCACATGCAGTGAGCAGGTCCTTTTGGAGACCCCAGCTGCTGATCCTGATGGTGTGGGGCTGGGGCAGCACTGGGGGTCAGGAGAAGTCTGTGTGCTGCTCTCAGGACTAGAAATGCCACAACTCCCACCTCTCCTGGGCCCCAAGGGCTGGGCTCTGCAGGGGTCGGGGGCTTCTGCCTGAGAACAGCAGGGATGGAGGCAGAGGTGGGCCTGCTGGAGCCAGGCTCCCCTGCTGTGATTTATGGGGGAGCTGGTAATGAAGCCGCCTGGCAGTAAATAATCAGACATGAAAATCTTACCATTTCATTAACCAAAAATAAATGATCAAGGGCCCTGGGAAGAAGGGAGTCCTGGCCACCCCGGAGTCAGCTGCTGCTGTGGGCACAGAGGAGAACCATTCACTGGTTCATGGTGCATTTGTTCCTACCGGCTCAGGCCTTAGAGTTCAATGGGGTGTTGTCATTCCCATTTCACAGAAAGGAAGTTGAGGCCCACAGGGGCCAGACTCCTACGGAGTCCTGCAGGAGTCAGCCAGCAACCAGGGATGAGATCCTGTGGCCTCTGAATCCAGGGTCCAGCTCATGCTCTCCTGACTCAGACTCATGTCTTCTTGTCCTAGTGCCTCTTCCTGCAGGAAGGCCTCCCGGGCTGCTATGGCCCAGTGAAGTACTGGGGGCGACCCCCAGACTTGGGTCGTCAGGGTAGAAGTGAGAGTCAAGCACGGATCCTCCCTGGCCCCTCCTTGCTCTGTTCCACTGGGGAAAGTTTTCCCCTCCAAGAAGACATGGACTGCATCTCCTTTGGTGCGGGATGGGTGCCCAGGTCCATGAGCCTGTGGGGTTTCAGCCCCCAGAGAGCAGGGTGGCGTCATTGTAGTTCTGAGAAGCTCTGTACAGGGTCCAGCTCCTGTCCTTTTCCTTGTTTCTCAGGAGTCAGCCTGCTCCCTGGCATTCTGTACAGTGGGTACATGCCAGCCATCCGAGACTGGGGGCAGGGAGAGCCAGAACATGGGTCCCACGGGCCTGGCTTGGGGTTTGGTGGTGTGGCTTTTTTTACTTCTGGATGTCTTGTTCCTTTTTCTTCCTGTGGTACTGGAGTCCAAACCTAGGGCTTCAAGCATGTTAGGCAAGAGCTGTACCACTGAAGTACACTCTCAGCCCATGGTTGTCTTGTTCTTAATCCAGAAGAGAGCCAACTTTTATGCTAAGCACTTCATGTAATGACCTTGCTTGGTTTTCAACAGAGCCCCGAGGGTTATTTATTATCTCCACTCTCAAGCTGAAGAGTATAAGGCCTGAGAGGGGCAGTGACTTCCCTGAGGACATACAGCTAGTAAGTGGCCAAGCTGGGACTGCAGCTGTGTCTGTCTGAGCCCAAACCTCCCTTCTTTTCCAGTTCTCTCTTCTGCCTCCCTGCTACCAGCTGCCAGCACTGGATCGGGGCAGGCGCCGAAGCCTCAGTCTCAGATGAAGGGAAATGGACCTTCCCTGCAGTACCAATGACTCATGCAGATGGGAGAAAATATGGGCTCAATGGAGGGGTCCCTCCCACTGCCCAAGGACCAGGGCAAGGCTGCTGGGCAACGTCCATGGTGGTCCGAGTGAGAGGCGCGGTGGTAGGAAGCACACACACTTGGAGCCATACAGCCCCAAGTTTGCACTGAGACTTTGTTCCCATGATCTTCACGGGCTTGCGAAGTCCCTTCACCTCCCCAGGGGCCGACAGTGACACCCACCTCTCAGGGTGCAGAGGGTCCTCATGTGACCATGCAGGTCTGTGGACAGTGGAACGTACCAGGTCCATGCCAAGGCCCCCCAGAATGGGAGCCTATATTGTTTCTATTAGAGATATAGCTAATAGAAATATTTAATATGAATTCCTTTTATTTTTATTTGTGGGATTGTTCTAAGAGTCAGAGATAATACATCCAAAATGCCTGAAACAGAACCTGGTGCATGTTGGGCACTCAGTAAATGTAAAGATTATTTCTTTTGTGTAAAGCCTGAAAAAAGTCTGAAAGGAAAAAATACCAAAATATCAGCAGGGATTTTTTTGCAGGGTGATAGTGTTGCTGGTGATATTTTTCTTCTTTGCAGTTTTCTGTTTTCTACATTTTTTTTGTGAGGAGGCACCATTTTTGCAACTGGAAGGCAAAAGCCTTTAAAAAGAAAACCAGAAACAATGGAAGCTGGCATGAAGAGGCCTGCAGGGCTGTCCCCAGCTGCGAGTCCCTGTGTACTGTTAACTTCCTGGAGGACACTGACCAGGACAGCCAGAGACACCCTGGACCTCAAGTCTCAAATTTTGGGGGGTGGGGAGATCCATTTCACTCGTCTTGCCTCAAGAATTCCCATGAGGTGTCCAAGGCTGGGCTCTGCCGCCAGGGTCCTCCTGATACTTCCTTAAATGGGGGTGGGGGTCACCTCCAGGGAAGCCACCAGGCATCCAATGGCCCCTGACTTCTTCCCTCCTACCCCAGCACCATCCCGCCACTCCCAGCCAATTGGCATATGGAATGTGGGGACAATAGAAGCCGAGGGTAACCACTGTTTACAGAAAAAAAATGGGACAAGATTTATTTATTGGAAGGTGACTGAGGAATATGAATTCTACACTCCATTTAAAATGCTTTTTATTTCTCTCAGCCTTGGGGCTCAGAGTACATCTAATTTCACCCACAGCTATAATTCTCTACCAAACAGTTCCTGCTGTTCCTCTGGGGTCCCCAGGAACCAAGTTAGTTTATGTCTGCCACTGACAAGGCTCAGGCAGGGGCAGCGACGGCTACGTGCCAGTGCGTTTGAGAAGCCCTCCTGCCTGCACCACCCCTGCACAGATGGGCCAGCACCCAGCCTGGGCCCGCAGGGCGCCCATGGCACCAGGCCCCGGAGCCTTGGGACGGCCTAGACTCCAGCCGGTGACTGGCCCATATCTCACACCGGACGTGTTGATTGCTCCAACCTCAGAGCTAACAAACAATTAGTTTGTTAGTATATTTATCCGGTGAACGCTGGAGCCTGTGATTGCAAATCCAATAGCGGGATTGTGGCAGCCTTTGGAGATAAATCTGTGCTCGGGGCTGGAGGTGTCAGTGGTGGGGGCGGGGGGCACCAAGAGGAGCAGGAGGGGCAGGCATCTCAGTGGTCTGGCATGCACATCCCGGTGGTGCTTTGTGGGACTGTCTGACTGTCTGGGTGCTTCCGTCTGGCTTCTTGCTGGCCTGCCTGCCGGGAAGTCTGCCCTCTTCCTTATACCAGGCCCTGGAGCTGCAAATGCGCACAAGAGAACCCCAGGCCCTCTAGTCCCTCTCGCCTTATTCGGGGCGTCAGCTGACGATAATCAGAGGTGACCACGCCCCACCAGAGGGATGGGTAGAAAGGGAGGGATCTCCCGGGAGGAAGGGGTCAAGTGGCCCCAGGGGTCCCGACCAGCAGCACTTCCTCTTCTTTCTTTGGCCTCTTCAGCACCTTTCTCAGGGCCCTCTGGACCCTACACCTGCCTCTGCACCACGTCGGTCTTGCTCACCATTCTCAGCGCTCCCTCTGCCACCCAGGAAACCAGCCGCCACCCTGAGGAGAGATTCAGCGCTACACTGGACACCATCTTGTCCATCTCTCAGCCCCTCGGCACCCTTGGGCTCCCTTCCCGAGGTGACTTCTTGTGCCCTCCATGGTGCTACCATCCCTGGACTGGGCTCCAACTCCCTGGCTGCACCTCCTCCAGCCGCTTCCAGGTTCCTCTTCTCTACTACCCTGCAGCTGCTTCTCAGTTCTCCACCCTCAGTCCTGTTCTCTCCTCCCTCTTCCCATGGACCCTCATCCCTCCTCCATCCTGGCCATTGCCACGGCTCATCCTCCAGCCCAGAGCTCTCTGTGATCCTGGGGTTCCAGGATCTTTTCTCCACTGTGCCCCACAATCCAGCAACCCAGACACCTGCTCACCAAGCAGGAACCTGGGAAAGGTCAGTCTCCCTCCACTCCCTTGGACTTTCTCCGCCCCCAGCCAGGGAGTGACCAAGTCTGGAAAGCTCTCTTCCCAAACCTCCAAATATCTACTTTCTGTTCCTTGGGGACTGCCTGGCCAGCCCTCAAATGGTCCCCCAACCCCAAGTGAGCCACCATAATACCCCCTGCTGCTTCTCAGCCTTCCCAAGCCTTGGAGCTGGGGAGAGGCCCAGGCAAATCCTCAAAGTGGGGATGGAGATTCCTGCCTGCTGGAATGGTGGAAGGACTTAACGAGAGCTCAGTGCTATTACTGGCCCACATATGTTACTATAGCACTACACCGGCTAATTTACCTGATGCTCTTATTTAATTTTCATGACAATCTGGTGAAGTGGGTAATGTTACCATCTCCTGTTTTACAGACATAGAGACTAAGACTCAGAGAGGAACATGACCTGCCTGAGGCCATGAGATCCTAAGTGCTTCAGCTAGCATTTGAACCTGTGACTGTCTGACAATCCTCTTTACTGTCCCCTCTGCCCCGGTAGATGCTCGTTCTGGGACGGTTCTGGCAGCTGGTCCTCAGTGGAGGCTCTGGGCCTGTGACTAGCTTTCCTCCAGGGACAGGGCTCTGAGGGCTCTGCAGATGGCCTGGGTTCTTGAGGCAGGACTTCAGGGCACTGCCTAGTGCTCAGACTCTCATCAACCAGACTTTTAAAATATATATATTTCATATGCCATAAAATTTACCCTTTTAGAGTGTTCAATTCAGTTGCTCTTGGTGTATTTACAAGGTTATGCAACCATCATTACTACCTAATTCCAGACATTTTCACTACCTTAGAATCACTGCCCCCTTGCCTAGTAAGCAAGCAGGCACTTCCGGTCCTTCCCTCATTCAGCCTCTGGTGACCACTCATCTACTTGTGTCTCTATGGCTTTTCTGGAGATTTCATTGTAAATGGACTCATACAACATGTGGCCTTTCGTGTCTGGTCTCTTACCTGGCATGATGTTTTCAAAGCTCATCCATGTTATAGCACATGTCAGCTCTCCATTCCTTTCTGTCACCCAATAATCTTCCACTGTATGGATATACCACATTTTGTTTACCCACCCATCCATAGATGGACAGTTTTTGGGTTGTTTACCACTTTTTGTCTACTGTGACCCATGCTACCTTTAACACACCTGTACAAATCTTTGTATTTGTAGTGTGCATAAGGACACAAGTGCTTCCAGTTCTCCTGGAGCATCTAGGAGTGGGGTCATATGGTAACTCCATCAGAAGATTCCAGGAGCCATCTTCCAAAGGAATTCCCATTTGCTGTCGTGTTCTGGAGGGAAACTTGGGGACCCCCCCACCATCCCAAGTCACGAGCAGCCTTGTAGGGTGAAATCCAGGCGAGGGCTGTCTGAGCTCACTCTCTTCTCACTGTTTGTCCCTGAGAGAGCAGTGACTGGAGCTTTTGACCCCTCTGCTCAGATGCTTCCCATTTGTGATCTTACTGAATCCCCAGAGGAAGCGGTATGGCAGATGCTCACCTCACTGATTTCGTAACTGAGAATACTGAGGTTGCATGAGATGGGGAAATTTTTCAGTGACAGACAGAATTGAGACTTGGACCCATCTCCATGTGATTCCAAAGCACTTGTGTTTACCCCCCAAATTATACTTCCTATAAATGGCCCAGCTAATCTCATGGCAGCAAAGGAGATGTGCAGAGGAGGGGCCCAGCGGAGGCAGTGGTCCTTCCAGGCTTCTGAGAGCCTCTTGCTCCTTTCTTTTGCCCCACCCTCTGGGCTGGGGCTGGGCATACTACTGTCCTTCCCAGGGCAGCCAAGCTGGACCTGAGAGACGGAGCCCTCTCCCTTTCCTGGGTGGGAAAACCAGACCAGAGCGCCAAGTGCCAGGCCCAAGTGGGAGGCCCCCACTGGAGGTCAGGGGCGGCCACCTTCTAATGACCCTCCCTGAAGGAAGGAGTCAGGTGATGGGCAGGGAGGGGCTGAAAGAGGAGGCTGGGTGCTGTCCGCTCAGTGACACCAGGCAGGAATAGGAGACCAGGGCCTATCTCGAGAGGGATTCAAGAGCAATGGCCCAAGATACTCAAACTTGTCCTTTTGCAACTGGGACATCTGGGGCCCCAGAAGGGCCAGCAGCAAAATCTTAACGTGAACAAAGCCAAGGGGGGAGTGGGAAGGAGAGGTGTGGGGACACTGTCCCACAGTACAGCCAGGCAGGAGTTGAGGGAGAGCCAAGGGACAATGGAGAAGGGCCACCTGACACCCTTTGTGGATGAGGCAGGGTAGCCGAGTGGTTCAGAGCTTGTGCCCTTCCTGCCTGGAGTCACCCTGCCTGGGTTTAAACCTCAGTGACTCTCAGTATCCTCTTCTGTAAAGTGGTGCTCATAAGAGGACCCACCACAACGGGGGTAATGTGAGGACTTGAATGGCACAATACATGCCAAGTGCTCAGCAAGCTAAGAGCCCAATTAATGATGATTGTAACAGTCATGCCAGAGGATGCAGAGGAAGAGCACAGGGATTGCCTGCCTGCCTGCCTGGAGGTTGAGATGGAGGCAGAGCTCTAATCAGGCCGTGTCAGTGGGGGCCGGGAGCGAGTGACCCAGAAGCAGGTGTGAAGTCAGGCTGAGTCCCTCCCATCTCTCCCCCACTTGGTGGCATCCTCTGGTGGCCTGGTGCACTGGGGCAATGACACCACTGCTACCCAGTGCTTCTCTAGCCTCTGCTGCACGCTAAGCCCTACTCTAAGCTGTTCACCAATCACTCACTCATTTTTTTTCCATTTAATTTATTGGTACATTTTAGGTATACAATGCAGTAACATTCATCGTTGGGATCTTGTACCTTTACATGATGTATCTTGGTTATTATTTTTTCCCCCTTCCCCTGCCCTCCCTTCCCCCCCCCACCCTTCCCTATTTACAAAGACTTTGTTTCCATGTTTTTCCTTTTCTCATATTTTTTCTTTTCCCTTCTTTCCTTTCCCCTACCCCCCCGTTCCCCTACTCCTTTAGACATTTTCTTCCTATTTCACAATATCAGTTATACATTTTGATTCTTATTTATACTTTTAGTTTTTCATACCAGAGAAACTATTCGGTACTTACACATGTGTGTTCTATTTATTTCACTTAAGAGTATAGCCTCAATGTGCATCCACTTAGCTACAAATGTCTCCAGTTTCTAATTCTTTATGGCTGAGTATACTCCATTTTATAAAAAAACCATATCTTCTTTATCCAGTCTCTAGTTGATGGGCAATTGGGCTGTTTCCAAGTTTTAGCTATTACAAACTGTGCCACTATGAACATGGGTGCACATATATCGCTGTGGTATGATTCTTTTAATTCTTTTGGGAAGATACCCAGTAGAGCAATAGCTGGATCAAATGGGACTTCCAATCCTAGTTGTTTGAGGTATCTCCATACTGATTTCCACAGTGGTTGCACCAGTCTGCACTCCCACCAACAATGAAGAAAGGTTCCTTTCTCCCCACAGCCCCACCAGCATTTGTTATTGGTTGACTTCATGGTAGCAGCCATACTTTCTGGGGTGAGGTGGAATCAGAGCATTGTTTTCATCTGCATCTCTCTAATGACCAGTGATGCTGAACATTTTTTCATATGTTTATTTGCTGCTTTTACTTCTTTGCCTTAGAAATGTCTGTTCATTTCAGATGCCCATTTTTGAACTGGGTCTTTATATTTGGGGGGTCTGATTTTTTTTTTTAGTTCTCTATATATTCTAGATAGTAGACCTTTGTCTGAAGAACAGCTGCTAAAATTTTTTTCCCACATTATTGGTTGTCTCTTAGCTCTATTGGTGGTTTCTCTTGCAGTGCAGAAGCTTTTTAATAAGATGAGACCCCAGTTGTTGATTCTTTGTGCTAGTTCCCCTGCTACTGAGGTTTTGTTCATGAAGTCCTTTCCTATGCCAAGTCTTCGAGAGTTCTACCTAACTTATCTTCCAGCAAGTTTAGTGTTTCTGTTTTAATATTTAGATCTTTAATCTTTCCAACACCATTTATTAAAGAGGCTATCTTTCGTCCAGTGAGGATAGTTGGCTCCTTTGTCAATGATGAGGTAGCTGAGTATGTCTGGAGTTGTTTCTGCATCTTCTAATCTATTCCACTGATCCTCAGGTCTATTTCTTTGCCAGTGCCATGCTGTTTTTATCACAGTGGCTTTGTAGTACAGCTTCAAGTTGGGAATTGTGATACCCCCTGCCATGACCCTGTTGCCTAGAATTGCTTTTGCTATTCTAGGTCTCTTCTGGTTCCAGATGAACTTTTGGATTGTTTTCTCCAGTTCTGTGAAATATGCTGTTGGCATTTCAATTGGGATTGCATTGAATCTATATAGCAGTTTTGGAAGTATGGCCATTTTCACTATATTGATTCTTCCTACCCAGGAACAGGGGATGTCTCTCCATTTTCTTATATCCTCTTTGATCTCTTTTTTGAGTGCTGTAGTTCTCAATGTAGAGGTCTTTTGCTTCCTTCGTTAGATTGATTCCTAGATATTTCATTTTTAGGGGTTCTATTGTGAAAGGGATTGTTTCCCTAATTTCTCTTTCAGTGAGTCTGTTATTTGTGTACAAGAAGGCTATTGATTTTTTAGTGTTGACCTTGTAACCAGCTACTCTACTGAATCTGTCAATTAAATCTAGAGTCTTTTGGGGGAGTATTTAGGATCTTCTATGTAGAGTATCATATCATCAGCAAATAATAACAGTTTAACTTCTTCCTTTCCTATCTTCATTCCTTTTATTTCTTTCTCTTGTCTAATTGCTGTGGCTAATGTTTCCAAAACTATATTGAACAGGAGTGGTGATAGTGGGCATCCTTGTCTTGTTCCTAACTTTAGCATGAAAGTTTTCAGTTTTTGACCATTTAGTATGATGTTGGCAGTTGGTTTTTCATAGATAGCCTTTATCAAGTTGAGATAAAGACCATCTATTCCAATTTTCTCCAGGGTTTTTTTTATCATGAATGGGTGTTGAATCTTGTTGAATGCTTTTTTTGTGTCTGTTGAGATGATCATATGGTTTTTGTCCTCGACTCTGTTAATATAGTGTATTACATTTATTGATTTATGGATGTTGAACCATCCTTGCATCCCTGGGATAAATCCAACTTGATCAGGGTGTATGATCTTCTTGATGACCCTCTGTATTCTGTTTGCCAGGATCTTATTGAGGATTTTTACATCTATGTTCATTAGGGAGATTGGCCTGTAGTTCTCTTTTTTGGTTGAGTCTTTCCCTGGTTTTGGAGTCAAAGTAACACTTGCTTCCAGGAATGAATTTGGAAGTATTGCTTCCCTTTCAATTTCATTGAAAAGTTTAAAGAGTAGTGGCAATAGTTCTTCTTTAAATGTCTTGTAGAATTCAGCAGTGAAGCCATTAGGACCTGGGCTTTTCTTTATTGGCAAATTTTAAATTACGTTTTCAATTTCACTGATTGCAATTGGGGTGTTTAGAATTTTTATATCTTCTTCGTTCAACTTTAGTAATTCATATGTATCTAGAAATCTGTCCATTTCTTCTGAATCACTCACTCATTTAATCCTTACAACACCCTCTGAAATAGGTTAGATTTGATTATTCCATTTTACAGCTGAGGATACTGGGGCCTAGAGAGAGCAATAACAAACACACACAGCTTGTAAGTGGAAGAACTGAGATTTGAATGAAAGTGGTGTACTTCCTGAATTTATGCCTTTAACTAGGTTTTTTGGCTTCTACCTGGCTGTGCTGTCTGGAACTGGGACAGTTGGCAAGTGGAATCCCAGAGGGAAGGCAGTCATGGGGACAGGACTCTGTCAGCTAACATGACCCAGGAGGAGCCCCAACCCATTTCCTCTTCAGTCATCTTTGACAATGAATTGTCAGGGATACATTTTCTGTTTAGTTGTATTTTATTTTCTGTCAATCTTTGGGATTCCTGAGGGCTAGGACCTTGCTTGGCTAACCTTGTATGACTCATTTCTAGCCTAGTGCTGGGGTCATAATAGCTACTGAATGAACAGTAACATGTTGTTGTTGTTTTGTGGTTGACACATGTCCAATGACTGTTCACTATCTTCTGTGAGGTTCACATGTGATGAATCTCCCTGAAGACTTACATACACACACTTCTGGGAGAAATGAGCCACTGTGAACCCCTGTGTTGCAAGCCTATGGGATACATTTAGAGCTCATGTACTGTGAGGTTGAGACCCTTTGAAATCCTTCCTACTCTTGAGTTGAAAGTGGCCATGCCCCTCTCATGGACCTGCCTCCACTGTGGAAACCAGCTTGAATTTGTCCCCAATAGATGCCAAGGTGGAGACAACCCTGATTCCCCTCAGGAATGATAATGACAATGGTCCTTGCTGTTTATGGGGACTTACAGCTTTTCACCACAGCCAAAGGGGCAGGTTGGCAGGGCTTTACTGGGAGCTTCACCAACCCTAGCTTGCTCCAGGATAGAGAAGCCAGATCTCAGGTCATTCCACCTTGGATCCAGAGAGATTCAAAATGGTCAAGTCCTGTGGAGGGGAAATAGAGGCTTGTGTCAGGCTTCAGGGGGGTTCTGGGTGGGGATAAAGACTCTGCCAGTGGAGATGGGTGGAGGAAAGTCAGTGTTTTAAGACAGAAATTTGAAGGTGAACGTCTCTCATCCAGGAGACAGAGCAATGAAGAAGCTAGGACATGGGCTTTTGGGACATGTACTCATTCATCTATTCATCAGCAGGCATTCACTGAGTTTCTTCTTTGCTAAGTATAGGTGACAAAGATAATGGCCACTCAATTCACCAAGACAAGACTACTGGAGATTGAAAGCTAGGCACATAGCAGTTCCCAATTGTCCACCTCTTGCTGTGTGAACTTGGGTGAGCAAATAACCTCTCTGATTTCTAGATTTTTCATCTGCAGATTGGAGATAATACTAGTATGTATATTACTAAGTTGTCAGAGAACTAACTAGGCTGATAATCTATATCTATATCTATGATGAATTCTGGGGGTGGGAAAAAGAGCAAGAGAGCTCAAAGATGCCTCCTGGGTGAACAAGGAGGGAAGCTGCTGCTGGACTCCCAACAGTACTCTTTATTTAAGAGCTCTTTAGATGCAAAATTTCCCACTTCTCGTGGAGCCTCAGTCTCCAGATGGTGTCCTGGGTGGTACGTGGAAGGGGCGAGTGTGTGGTGTGGATATTGCAGCGAGGGAAAGGAGAGAGGCCCAGGCAGCACCGCGGACAGAGGTTTGTTGCTGTCCACGGTCCTTATCGTCTTCAGATGTCTCAGCTGACGGGAAGTCAGACTGGCCTGAGGCTCCTTGCGGACCATCGTGAGTGTCTGAAAGGGGTGTGTGTGTGTGTGTGTGTGTGTGTGTGTGTGTGTGTGTGTGTGGCTTTGTCGACAGTGAGCGACCTTAGTAAGATGTAGTCTGACTTCTCCCTCAATCCTGCAGGCACCAGGGCTCCCAAATCAGGCAGGAGAAGAGAAGTCTAGAGGAAGAGTGACACCATGAGATGACTTCCTCGGCATTAAAAAAATTCCCCTCCATCCTAAGAGAACCTGAGAAAAGCTAATTCCCACCCTTTCCAGGAGAAATCGGAAGAAAATGATTGCAGTGGAAATCACAATAGATAACCTTTTCTGAGATCCAGGGTCTTTCACTTAATCCTCCCAATTTCCTCCCAATTCTATGGAGCAGGAACCACAAAGAAGGTACATAGCTCAACAGAGTCTGCAGTCCTGGTGAGAGCAGAGCTGGGGCGTAAGTCAGGCCGTGTGACTTAGAGCAGTGGTGGTGAATCTATGGCATGCATGCCGCAGTGGGCTGTTTGTATCACTGAAAGCTCTAGATGGTTTGCAACCATGGACTTAGAGTCTTCTCTCTTGGCCATAGCGTCAGAGCCCTCTCAGCACCAGACTGAAAGAACAATGAGCCAAGTTCATCAGCAAGAAGCCCGTGGCCAGGAGTGCACAACACCTGGCTAAGCAGGCTGTGGTAGGCACTGTTCTGTCCCTCACCTAGGGGGAACCAAAGAGAGATGGCCTCTGTCCACTCTCCTGCTTCCCTCAGGCCTTGTCTTTGACCAAATCAGAGTCATCCCAGTGTGACACTGGGGGCTTTCTTCACCTGCCCAGGGGATTTAGGATTGGCTTGCCATCTCTGTGTCTGAAGTGTGCTGACAAATACAGGACTTTCTGAGCTGGCTCATATCCCTGCTGATATAAGAGCAAGGGCCAAGGTCATCTCGTGGCTGAGAGCCTTTTGCTGGGGCTTCTGGGTACACAGAGTCTCAGCAGAAAAGTTAGGTCAGCTCTTTCTGTCTCTCCATTTCTCTCTCCTTCTCTCCTTTCCACCTTCCCCTCCTTTCCTTTCCTCTCCATCCTGCCCCCTTCTCTCTCCTTGCAACCTACGTGTTTATGTGCATAATCCTATTCTACTAAGAACACACGGAGTGTGACTTATTGCATGTGACTGTGTCCTCTCTCAAGATGAGACATCTCTGCATGTGCTCCAGCAAGTCTGTGTGTGTGGATGTGGGGTGCCCATCACTTAGATGCCTGTCTCTCTGGCTCCGGCATCATGAGGCATGCTGTGGGGTACAATACTGACATTCTGGTGGAAACCTGCCACCTTCTCCCAACCAAGTTCCTCACTGCCCCCACCCTGGGCAGAGTTGTTTCTTTGAAATGCTTCCAGCACCTGGCTTAATAGACCTTCCTGTGAGCATATTCCCAATTCTGCACTGCTCCCCAGTGACTGGGGACCTTTTGTCAAGCAGATATGAAATTAAGTGAAATAAAAATCATATTAAAAATTATTACCATCTAACAGCCATTAGTCTGCACACTGCTGTCAGCCTGTGATGGATTCCTCACTTACTTCAATGAATGTTCTAACGACAGTGATAAAATCACTCAGAAAAAATAGAATAAACTGTTAACCCTCTCCCCATCGACACTTGTTTTTCTTTGACTAAAATGCAATAAGGGATCTTGGTAGAATGGACTGAGCCATTTGTGACTGTCTGGACCGAAGGATGAACTGGGTGCAGGGTCCCAGGCTTCACCCTCTGAGTTTTAGGAGAGAATTTTCCTCCAGACCCAGGCATGAGCTCTAGTTTCTCAGCTGAGATTTGGGTTCTGGGTTAGACATGGCTGTTTCTGAGTCAGGTCAGGTAGGGCCTCGTTCTTGTATTTCAGACTTTAAATGAGGTTTATTTATTGAAAAAGATTTATTGAGCTTCCACATCTGATAGGAAGGCCCAGGTGAACAATAATGTGTATCTGGGCTGTGGCAGTGGCCAGGGGCTGGGGAGAGGGGTCAGATTGGAAAGATGTGTAAAAGGTAGAATAGACAGGGCTGGCTAATGAGTTTTACTTGTGGGAGAGAGTGAGCTCTCCTGGATGTTTATTGCTGAAGGAACTAGAAACCAGAAGACATTATTCACTAAGGGAGGGAGGGAGAGAGTAGGCAGGCTTTCTTTAGTGGAAGGGAAGAGCTCAGTGCGAGTTTGTTGGTTTGGGGGAAACTTGGAATTCCACACAGCCATGGAGAAGGCTTCTGAGTTTCTAGGTCCACAGGGGTTGGGGCTGGAGGGACAGATGTTACATCCTTGGCACTCAGGTGGGGCAGACAAGAACATTTCAGGGGGGTTCTATGGAGAAAGGAGCTGCAAAGACAGTGCCTGAGCTCAGCTGTCCATTAAGAAAGCCCCAGAAGGAGACAGAAGGAGTGGATGGGAGGGCAAAGAGTCCAGGAAGGGGTGACGGTTCTTGCTGGGCTCTGGTCTCCTCCCTGTCTCAAGCATCCTTGGGACAGTCTTGACGTACATTTGCCAGGAAAGCCAACCAAGGAAGAGCCTCATTTTCCCTGAAAACAGGGGAAATTCTCATGGCCAATTCTTTCCAGCATCACTCACTTTCCACTTGTTTGCTTTCTAGGGCAAGAATGACATCTGCTTTTCAGATACAAATAACCAAACCCATTCTACCTAGTTTAAGCTTTAAAGGAATACTTATTTCAAGGAGCAAGGTATCTCCAGGAGCCCCAGGCCAGGAAATGCAGCCCACGACTGAGGTCAGAGAGCCACCAGGTTCATCCAGAACTCCTGCCCCATTTCTGTTTCTGGAGCTTAAGCACCTCCCAGCTAAGCATCTCCATGTGTTTCCATTTCATTCTTCTTTGGACTTGAGCTCTCCCTGCTTCTCCAGCCAAGGACACACAGGGTCACCTCATGGACTCTGTGTTTCCCTGTCATCAGGGCAGCCTACACTGATTTGTGTCCCATTGGTGTGGGCAAAAATTCCCCATTGCCAGGGCTGAGGACCTAATTGCCCTGAATTGTGAGGTGTTCATCTCTTGCCCAATCAAGTATGGCTGGAGCCACACTGTAATCATAACATGGATGATGAGGACCTTGATGGTGATGTTGATGACAGCCAGCATCTATTGAGTGCTTGCTATGCACTGCTGCAAGTGCTTTCCATGTTTAGCTCACTTCCACACAACACCCTTATGAGAGAGGGGCTACGGATGAGCCACAGAGAGCGTAAGTCACATGGCCAAGGTCACACAGCTGGTGTGTAGCTGAGCCGGACCTTGGATTCTGGATTTGGATCCTTTGCACCTGACTACAGAGCTATCCTATCTCCTCAGCATCCCTGGAAGGGTGACTTTTAGCTACGTGGGGTAGGAGCTGGACACACACCTCTTGAGTTGTCTGCTATGTTCAAGTTCACAGATTGCCTGGTGCAAAGACCAAAGAAGCGTGGGAGGAAGTCAGAAGTGGGGGGCCTCGCCATGGACCAGAGCAGTTGGAGCTGTGAGAAACTTGGCAGTGCCAGCCTAGGGGAAGATCACCTGGAGGCTTTGCTGAAGCTCAGTGCACCAGGAAAGCAGTGTGAGTTTCAAGAAGCAGCCATGGCTCCCCAACCCCACCTGGGCAGAAAGAACTCTGGATCCTGGGCTGGAACCTCCCGGGCCGAGGCCTGTGTAGGGTGGAGCCCAGGGACAGCTGTAGGAGGCTGGAGCCTCAGGGGCTGAGACAGGCAGGCAGCCCCTACCCTGGTCTGTGCCGCACCTTCCTGATCCTGGCCCCATTGTCCCCTCCTGGGCCCATGTTACTGACATATCTCGCTCTATGAGTCTTCCTTGGATGGCCTCTGATAAGGAGATCAAGAGCTAAAGCATACCTCCAGCAGTGTCTCTCATCCCTGGGGAGGTAGGACACTAACAAAGGGCCTTGGGAGACCCCATTTGCCCCTGTGGAAAGAGGGGGATGTCATTACCTCCCCACTTGGGCAATGCATGCAACAAGCTCCGGCCACAGAGCAGATGTTCAACAGGGCAGCTGGTTATTGGAATTAATCCCTCTATCCAAGCTTAAGTCATGGCCCCCACTTCCAGGCTCTCTGCTCTGGGTAGCTGGTAGCTCAGCCAAGTCTTCCCTGAGATGCTAAGCAAAGAGGGCATGGAGGGAGAAGCTGGGGTCCTTTCTAGATGGGGTGGTCTCTGGAGAGGGCGGATGGGTGCCATGGGGATGCATGGCACCAGCTCAGCCCCCAACCCACTGCTCCCTGGTCACCCTGCTCCCAGACTCCCTCCCATCCTTGGCTGCTGCGTCATCCCCACATTTGAGCCCCAACAGCACCCCACCATTCGCCAATGCATGCCCAGGTCCCGGCCAAGAACAGGGACTTCACACAGCTTCCGGCCTGTGACTCACAGGGGCAGGAAGCTCTCAGCTTTGGGCTCCCAGGGATGCCACCACTGGTAAGTCCCCAACTTACCAATGAGTTCCCCTCTGGGAGAATGTTCACAAGTCGATTCATTTGTAAGTCCAACAAAGTGAGCCTTACATACTCTTGACACAAATATATAATGTAAAGCATTAAAAAACCAAGCCTCCACATCACCACTGCTTTTCCTCTTGCTTCCGGACCTCCTGAGCTCTGATTGAGCACTGTCCTACTGTCCACTATCACACTGTACAGTAAGCAGCCAGTGGCACAGCCATGACAAAGTCTGGCAGACGCGTGGGCTACTTCTGCGATTTGTTGGAATCTATGAAAGTTCATAATTTGGGGTCCGTTTGTATCTGTGAAAGTTTGCAGTTCGAATCTTTGTAAGTTGGGGACTTACTGTACCACGAAGATGGGGGAGGCTTAAAACAACAGGGCTCTATTCTCCCTCTGTTCTGGAGGCCAGAAGTCTGAAGGGAAGTTGTTGGCTGGGCCACACTCCCTCCAAGGCCATGGGGAGGACCACCCCGCCCCCCCCCCCCCGCCTTGTCCAGCTTCCATGTTATGTTGCTGGCAACCCTGAGAGCCCCTGGCTTGCAGCTGCTCCACTCCGCTCTGCCTCTGTTGTACCATGACCATCTCCCTGCTGTTTCTCTTTCCCCTTATGAGGATGCCACCAACCTCATTTTAACTTGATGACATCGGCAAAGCCCGTACCTCCAAATAAGTTCACATTCACAAGTGCTGGGTGTTGATGCCTCAACATGGCTTTTTAAAAACGCCTTTGAGACAAGGCCTTGAAAAGCTGCTAAGTTGCCCAACTGGACTCGAACTTGTAACCCTCCTGTCTCAGCTTCCCAGAGTGCTGGGATTACGGACACCTGGCTCAACATGTCCTTTTGAGGGACACCATTCAACACATAGCACCTCCTAAGAGGGTCCCAGAGACCCTGACAATGGCTCGCTGAGGATGAGGACAGAGGCTGTGGTCAGAGGGAGAGAGGGACCAGCCTTGGCACCAGTCTGCAGAGGGCCTGAGGAGGGTGAGGAATCAACCACTACCCTTCGCAGTGCGATCTGAGTCCCATCTCAGGAGCAATGGTCAGAGGCATCAGCCCCTCTGGCTCAGGAAGTCACACACAGAGGTGATGGCCTGGTGTCTCCTGTGGTGAGGGCACCGCAACTCAGGATGGGGCCCTTCCAGCAGGCAGCTGCTCAGTTGTTCATGCCTCAGGATTTCATCCAGGCCTACCACATGCCAGAGATTGCAGGAGGCACAGGGGAGCCTCACAGAGTGGGATGCTGTGGAACAGTCACTCCAGTGACCACCGGTAATCACCAGTAGCTGCTATTCTGAGAAGTGCAAACGGCAGTGAGAAGATGCAACAGAGAAACTAGACTGTGATGATCATGGGATCAGGGAATTAGCAGAGACCCAAGGGACTTAGGAAGAACTAGGCAGATGGGAAGGGAGAGACTGGGCCAAACAAATGATTCGTGTGTGTGTGTGTGTGTGTGTGTGTGTGTGTGTGTGTCTGCATGTGCTGAAATCTCTGCAGGAGGGAGCAGAACTCCTCTGAGGAGCGGGGCTGTGCTCCTTCGTGAGTGTTGTGGGGCTGGGTCAGCTGGGCCAGGGGAGCTGGCAGGTGATGATGGGTGAGCCTTGTGGGTGTAACCCAGGACCCGAGCACGATTGCTTGGGTGATGGGGACCCTGACCAGCTTTAGGCCAGTGTCACTGTTGTCACTGGAGCAGGGCAGCACTGGGACGAGATCAATGCCTGGCTTTCCCTGCCTTACAGTTTGCTCTGAGGATCAGAGCTCCTACTTTTGCCAGGGAGAAGAGAGGGCGCCCTCCCCGGCTGAAAGCTGGAGTGTGCAGGGGAGGTAGGCAGGGCTCTGGTGTATCAAGGGGCCTGGCCAGCAAGGAAGGGGCACTTCAGGGTGTACCCCCCACACACCGCGGCCCCACTGATGGCGATCGAGCTACCTCTGACCCTCTGAGTTCACTCCCTCCCCTGTTCAGGGTTGGCTCAGGGACCATGTGGGGCTGATCTTGTAAAGCAGGGATTGCCCCTCGGGGCTGCAGCGGGACCCATGCCCTGCTGTGCGTCTGAGCAAGGCTGGTTATCTTGACACAGTGAAAGGGCTGGGGACCTGGGCCAGGGATGAAGATCAAGCTGGTGGGAAAGTGCAGTGGCCGCCAGAGTCTGCTGGGAGTGGAGAAGGAGAGGGTGAGGGAGGAGCAAGGAGATCTGAGGCAGGACTTTAACCATCGTGCAGAGCTCTGGGAGACTCCAGATTCTTCCAGTTCTAAGGGCCTGGAGACCCTCACACTTCCCGGAAACAGAGTGACTTTGCACCATCGGTCCTGGAGCTGAGAAGCATGGGTAAAGGGAACCTTGGAGTCCTGATGGCCCCGTTCTCCAGCCCCGGAGCAGCAGAGCACCACACGTTTAGGTCTGGATCTCACCTGGGCCCTACACTTGGAAGCTGCATGACCCAGGGCAAATTCTTAGCCCTTTCTGATGGATTTTCCTCCCCTGTAAAATGCATATGGTGGCATTTTGTCCCCAAGCATTGTGCCTAGAACAGAATGAGCAAGCAGCACTTGGTACATGGTGGCCAGTGTGAGGTGGGGGTTTAGGGACCACTGGGCACTTGTGGGTGGGGTTGAAGCGATGAAGCTGTGTCCATGGCTGTGAGGGAAGAAGGAGATTACCGTGAATGGGTTGAGGGTGAAGGACAAGAATATGTCTGTTCTGAGGACCAGTATCTAGAATATATAAAGAACTCAAAACATTAGATCCCCCCAAATAAAAGATCCAATTCTAAAATGAGTGGTTGGAAACTGGTGGTGCATGCCTGTCATCCCAGCACTCGGGACGCTGAGGCAGGGGGATGGCCTTGAGTTCAAGGCCAGCCCACGCTACACAGTGAGTTTGAGGCAAGTCCGAACGACATGGTGAGACTCGCCTCAAAACAAAACGCAAAAAAATGGGCGATTGAATTGAATACACGCTTCTCAAAAGAAGTACAAATGACCAATAAAAACATGAAGAAATGTTCAGCATCTTTGGCCATTAAAGAAATTAAATCAACAATATGGCAATTCCATCTTACTCCAGAAAGAATGGCTCTCATCACAACGCCCCCTCCCCAGATAAGCTCATGAAGAAGAAGGAACTCTTTTACACTGTGGGTGGGGAGGTAAGCTAGTACAACCACCGTAAACATCAGAATGGTGATTCCTCAAAAAACTAAAAATAGAAATTCCATTTAATCTAGCTATACTCTTTCTGAGTACCTTCCCAAAAGAGTTAAAGACACCATATTACAGTGATACATGCATACCCATGTTTATAGAGGCACAATTCAAAATAGCTAAATCTTGGAAAGGGCCTAATTATCCATCAACAGAGGAATGGATAAAGAAAATGTGGTATTTATACACAATAGAGTACTACTCAGCCATAAATAAGGATAAATTTGAGTCATTTGTAGGAAAATGGATGCACCTTGAGACCATGATGCTAAGTAGAATAAATCAGACACAGAAGGTTAATTATCATATGGTTTTCTTTATAGGAAAAACCCAAAGTATGAATAATTTAAAGAGCAAAATGAAAGATAGGCAATAGGAAACAAGACGGTAGATCATTTGGAGATGGGAAGTTGATCTGTAGGAGGTGGGAGAGAGGAAGAAGAGGAGAAGAGGAAGTAAAAGGGGTTAAGATGTGCTATGTTTATGTATCAATTTCCCACAATGAATGTGTTCATTTTGTATCACCAACAAGTACTACTAATAAAGAATATGTCTGTCCCCTCCTGGTGCCATGAGCCATGGAGAGATGTGTCCAGACTGCAGCTGAGGGCCATTTTCACCAGGGACACTGGGGACTCGGGGCAGTGGCTGAGTTTCTCTCCAGACTCACTAACCCTGCTTAGCATCAGCTCTTTGGGGGCTGCAGGCAGTGTAGACAGGAAGGCTCACAGCTTTGACACCGCCTCCCCAGGATAGGGCAGGAGAGGGCTGTGGGTGATCCTACACCCATCTTCTCTGACCCTGGAGAATCCCGGAGCTGCCAGTTGGAGGTCCCCTGACAGTGGGCTTATGGGATGAGGCGTGTGTGCCAGGGAAGTGTGGGTCATCTGCTCTCTGGTGTCTACCACTGTGGAGGTCTGAGGGTCTCAGGTCACAGGGATGCAGGTGCAAGAAATGATACCTTCCTGGTCACATCAGGATGATGCCAGGGGCACCTGTCCTTGCACAGGGCTGAGGCCCAGGGAGAGAAGCCAGGCACACAAAGAGCTGCTCATGCTCAGGAGCTTGCCAGTGCTGGTCAGCACCACCCAGGGTGAGCCCCTTCTTGCATTCTGCCCCCCTGGTGCCTCCACACCCCTCATCCTTGTCCTCACCCTGATATACATTTGACACAGTCTGCCCCTTGGGGACAGAGTCTTGGGTTGAATCCATGTGCAGAACCCACTGAGCTGATTTCTCCAGCCAAGGGAGGAAGAGGGCACCATCATTCCCTCCTATGTGGGCAGAGAAACCCTTAATCCTTCTCTCCTGGATGCAGCATAAATGGGGAGTTCTGTTGGCTGGAGTAAAGGACAAGTCCAGGGGAAGAGTTGGCTACAGGTACAGCTGTACCTAGAGGACCGAGATGATGCTATCACTGGCTGATGGCTGGCGCCATGTAGCGTAATTCATTCGCGTCTACCTGTGAAGGACAGTGAAGCATCTAGATGATGCCTGATGGATGCCCCTTGCCCTCTGCAGATGGACTCAGGACAGGTGGCCACTCCCTGGCCCCAAGGTGAGAACAGTATCCCAAGCCAAAGCTTTATTTCATTTGCTCCAGGCCTGAGAGTGGGGGCCTCTGCTACACCCAAGTCAGGCTTCGTTCTTATTGGTTCCAGGGTGGGACCAATGTAATGTTTCAAACCAGGCTTCATTCTCAATGGCTCTGAGCCAAGGGGGTGGGGCCTATGAGCAGATGACATCATGCCCGTGCCCAGGCAGGCAGGTAACAGGACAGCTCAGTATTTACAAACTCAGCACTCCTGTGCTGCCTTTATAATTTTTGGCACATCTGTGCACTGTGTGGATGATTATTTTTTTCATACATATGTAAAGTTTTTCTTCTATAAAAGTTTATTTTAAAGGGAAAATTTACCTCACTGTTGGAGACACTGTGGTTATGAAAGATTGAAACTGTGGCCCTGGCACTTATCAGCCCTGTGAGCTTGGGGTCACTCCTAACCTCTCTGTGCCTCAGTTTCCTTGTCTCTGCGGCAGGAATATGCAGGGTAATGGTCCTATCCTATAGGATGTGCGAGGATTAGATGATTAAAATATGCAGAGCTCAGAACAATGCCAGGCTTCTTGGGAGTGCTGGATATGTCTCAGCTGTATTTTTTATCATTATTGTTATTAAGGGGAAAACAGGCATTGGATGCTATAGATGGAGGCCACTATAAAAATAAATAGAGTGAAAACACAACAGGGTTATTAGGTTCCAGACAGTGTCCGCAGCATGCAGACGACTCCAGCCAGGACCTGCATCTTTGTGAAGGAGGCGGATTTGGGATTTTGGAGAGGTGTACACAAGCCAACGCCAGACAGGGTCTTTCTTCTCCACTGAGTGGAAGGGAAAAGCAGGGCAAAAGGGAAGCAGTTTCTCTCCTAGGAACACATCCGGACCCACTGTGCCACCAGCCACCTGAGGTCCATCTTTTACGGGGTACTGGGTCAGAGGTCAAGGGCTGGGGAAGGGAAAGATGGATGTTCCACCCTGGTTTTTCCAGTTTTTGGCTGTGTGGCCTGGGCAGGCTTCTCCACCTTTCTGTGCCTGAAGTCCTCACCTGAAAACCAGGCAAACCAGGTACTCTTCCCAGGGCTGCTCAAGGAGTGGGTAAGATGCCAAGGTCAAAGGTTAACAGTCCTGGGCCCACTCCAAGCCCAGCCATCCTTAGTGAGTCGGGGAGCCCTGCAGACCACATCTTGGGACAGGAGAGCGGGAGGCCGAAGAGGCCGAGTTTAAGGGTGTGATTTGCAGGCGTGGGCAGGCCAGGCTGTGCACCGCAGGCGGCTCTGAGCTCACTTGCGATTTCTCTGTTAATTCTGAGGAAGCGGTGGAGGGGGCCGGGGACCCTCGATCACGGTCACAGGAGCCGTGGTGGCCTCTGTGCTCTGCCGTCATCGAGGGGCCAAGGGGGCTTGGGTGGGAGCTGCCTAACGAGCAGCCAGGGTGGCAGAGGTGGCTGTGCACCCCACGCTCGCTGAGCAGAGCAGTGAGACGTGACGAGAGGAATAAGGGGCCTGCCCGGGCTCCCCACACGCCCGCGCGGCCAGTTTGCCAGTGACCCCGTGCCAGGATCTTAACCTCAGCGCCTCAGGGTTCCCATCTGCGAAGTGGGGAGGGGCCCGGCGCGCTCGCCGTCGGACCTCGGAAGGCTCCAGAAGAGGCAGCTCAGGGCACGAAGGAGGCAATGGAGATTCAAGGGCTGGGCTGCTGGGATTTGCAATGTGGCCTCCGGCAAATCTCGGTGTGACTCAGGGTCACGGTTTGCGCACTAGTTCCCAGGCCTTGGCCTGGGCGAACCCCACCATCTCAGCCTTGAGGGGGACTTGGATTCTGCGGGCTGCAGAGAGATTCTAGCAGCAGTGGCTGAGGAAGACTGAGCCAGAGGAGACTCCGACCACGAGGTGCTCCTAGGCAGCTCCCAGGCTTCTCTGAGGGCTCTAGCAGGGGCTGAGGAAGGCGACCTGGGGCTTTGGTATCAGTCACACCTGGAATCCTGGCTCTTTTCATACCCTGTGTGACCTGGGCAATGGTATCCTCTTCCCTGAACATCAGTTTTCTCATCTGTAAAATGGGGGCGATGGCAATGCATGTGACAATGACACTATAGGGGTAAATTGCTGGGCTCTGTGCCTGGCTCCCCAAAGGGCTCCTTAAATGATGGATAATGATAATAATAATAATGCTATTGATGATTATTGTTTGGCTGTTAGTCTTCTCGTGCCATTTCAGAACCTGGAGAAGGCAAGATAATACAAAGGCAGGAGGCCAGGCCAGGCTGGGGCTCAGGGAGCGGAAGGGTTAAGTCTCCATGGAAACAGGCATGCATTATTTACGTGGCCTAATGAATAAAACATTTATGTGGTAGGCTAATAAATTCCCTCACACAAAGCAAAGTAAGCTATGATTTAAATATCGGCCTCCGCTGGCTGGCTGAGTTATGGAGCCTGCTCAGGGGGACCCTCTTGGTTTACACCCCCACCCGCTGGGGGTGGAGCAGAGGAAGAGAGAGAGAGAGGGAGAGAGAGAGAGAGAAGCTCTGTCCCTCCCAGCCCAGGGCCTTGCATCCCGGAGGACCTTTCCCCAGAGCCAGAGCTGTGTGTGTGTGTGTGTGTGTGTGTGTGTGCGTGCGTGTGCGCGCTTGCACACGTGCGTGTGTGTTTGAGGGTGGATTGGGTCACAGGTGGGGCTGGCCCTTTTTGGACAGAGATGGCCTGAGGTGAGGGTAGACTTTCAGGGTCTTCTGAAGTCTCTGGGGCAGATGAGCGACACTTCGGGGGGATGAGGGGCTTTGAGCCAGGCACCGAGTCATGTGAGTGCCACCTGGGGCAGACTGCCATCCAGCACAGAGAGGAACGGGGCGGGCCGTGAGGAGCTGAGGTGGGGGCCAGGGGAGGACAGGAACAGCAAGTGGTGGCCACAGAGAGCCCAGGAGGAGGCAAATCGGATATTCAGGGAGGATGGAGCGGCTCCCCCTGGCCTCTGCTTCCCCTGTGGCTGTCATCTCCGGTTTCATCTTGTCACCTCTTTGTCACCATCTCCACTTAGTTTTGGTTTGTTTGTTTGTTCCTGCTTCTCTATTTCTTTCTGTCACTCCTCTTTCTTTTTCTCGCTCTGGTTCTCTCTTTCTTTCTATGTGTTTTTTTCCATCTCTGTTTGATTGCCTGGCTCTGCAGACTGGACGCACTATCCCACCACTCCGTACCCACCTTCTCTTCCTCAAAATGAGGGCACTATGAGAATCCACCTCCTGGAGCTGCTGTGAAGATTAAATGAGCTCACGTGTGTGGCGTGCTTGCAGAGCACCGGCACACGCTATGCCTGCGTTCTTTGTCGAACTCTCGGGTGCGTGCTTTTAGGGTTTGTGGGGATCCTCCAGGGACAGGTGGGGACTCAGTGCCATTCTAGGTGGGCATGGGGGTTGACAGTGCCATGTCTGTCCTTGACTTGTATGGTAGGGACATCGCTTAACCCTCCCGTCACCCCTGCCAGAGAATTCCTTTTGTCCCCATTTCATAGATGCAGGGCAGGAGGCTCTGGGAGCTGTTTGGGGGGGAGTTTAATGAATTATTGACCTGATCTGAATTTGAGGAATCAACAGAGCCACAGCACATTTGGACAGGTCAGACCTTCACAACGGCTGGCTTTGCACTTGTTTCTACTCCAGTGACACTGAGAACTGAGGGAGACCTGCCTTGGCTGTCCCCCACCCCCACCCCGTCCTCCAAGTTTCTCACGATCCCAACAGGGGTCTCTGCTAATGCAGCCTAGGGACAGGGGCTCTGGAGATGGTTGGGGCAGGGCACTGAGCAAGGCTTTCAGAGCCTCTTACATGGAGGCCGCCCCCCATTGCTCAGGGAAGGCAGCTGGAGAAATTTGGTGTCACGAATGTGATTCAAGATCCCCCCTGGTGAACTCCACCTGGACAGAATCTAACAGGCAGACAGACACCTGTGTGTGAGGACAGTGGCTTCCATTTGACCTTAAACACTCGCCACCCGTCACTTTCTCAGTGACAGCACAGACATCGGCCAGGGAAACAGCTTGGAAAGGCGAGACCATGAATCCAGAACAGAGTCGCCTGGTACAGGGATCACAGGATGGGCGTTCAGGAGGTAATATGCACAAGGCAGGCACAAAACACAGTGTCTGGGGAGGAAATTATTATTACTCTCTGGGTATTTGTGGGACAGCCAGATTTTTGGCGCACCTGCTTAGGTGTGAATAGCTACCCAGGCAAGGCCAGCTACCTGCCCTCCAGCAAAGCTTTCATCCCTACAAACTATTTACTACCAAATGTGGTGAGGGTGGGTCTCCACTGCCATGTCCCTGGAGAGCATCCATTCCCTCCAGTCCCTGACAGGCCACCTTCTAGGTCTTGGGTGGGTGCTGCTGCCCGCCAGGAAGTAGTGTTAACAATCGGAGCCATCTCTCCTGATTTCTTCCCATGGGTCGCAAAGTCATTTCTGAAATCATTGCAAACAGAAAAATACTCATTTCATTTAATGATCCATCAATATAGTTTGAACTAAAAGAGTCTAGGGATTCATGGGCTCTAGAGCAGGGAACACAGATTCCAAACCTAGTTCCTTTTCTCTACCAGTGTGTGACCCTAGGTAAGTCATTTAACCTCTCAAAGTCTCATTTACCTTCTTCTAGGTAATGAAGGATAATGATATGCATATTTGGCCCTTAGAGTTAAACTTAGAGGGGATGGAAGGGGACAGAGACGGAAGCTAAACTGCTTTGCATATTCCTTGTTTAGTATATTTTATTTTGGAATCATGTAAATATTTTACGTAAGTATAAAACAGAAATCTCATAAAAATTGGAAGTGAAATGAGACAAATGAACCTAAATTCTTGACCAGTTGGTGGCATAATCACCCAAAGAGAAATTGGCCAAAGTGACATGAAAATACAGGAATTTGGCTGAACATTACAAGTGAGATGCACACTAAGGCCCAAAGGGACAATACAAACAATCCCGAGCTGATTTCAAGAATCACATCATTGGTGAAGTGTTGGGTGTATCATTCTAAGACTTGTGGGCAGAGTGAAATAAAGCAAGTGAGCAATTGTGTTAGCCAGCTCTCTGGTACTGTGACAAAAAGCCTGAGGTAATATGCTTATAAGAAGGAAAAGTTGCTGGGTATGGTCATGCACATCTGTAATCCTAGCACTCTGGGAGGCTGAAGCAGGAGGGTTGTAAATTGGAGCCCAGTCTAGGGAACTTAACAACTTAGTGAGAGCCTGTCTCAGGAAAAAATAAAAAGTAGAAAGGGTGGGGATGTAGCTCAGTGAGAAGGCAGGCCCTGGGTCCAGTCTTCAGTACTAGCACCACCAAGAAAACATCCCCAAACAAAAAATAAAATAAAACAACAAAACAGAGGAAGAGGAGAAATGGTTTATTTTGGCTCACAGTTTCTGACATTTTAGTCCAAGGTTACTAGGCCTTATCACTTGGGGCCTGTTGTGGCACAGTATGCCATGGCAGGAGCACATAATGGAAGAAGTCTGTTCACTCCAAGAGAGTGACAGGAAGGAGCTATGTCCCAATTGCCCCTTAGAGGGTGCATCTCCCAGTGACTTCACTCCTTCTAACCAGGCCCCACCCCTTAAAGGTTTCACTTTCTCTCAACAAGGCTGGAGACCTTGGGCACCATTTCTCATTTGAACTATTGCAGTAATTATGTCAGTGTCATTGAGAACTTTTGGGGGGGGCATAGGAGAAAGGAGATACAGATGTAAGATCTATGAAGTTGAGTAAGAAGCCTATAGTCCTGAATGTGAGTTGGAAGTAGTATAAATTCATGATGTATTATATGTAAAAATTTGGAGAAAAAAGCCCTATAGACAATATGCTTACCCCTGCTTATTGAAAAATATCAAAATTGGTGAATAACTCAGTGACAGTTAGCACCCCTAGTACTCAAATTATGTTCCCAAATACCATTTTCCCCACTCTGGGAGTCTGAGGTAGGAGAATTCCAAGTTCAAGCTCAGCCTGGGCAACTTGGGAACTTAGCAAGATCTTGTCTCAAAATAAGAAAGACAAAAAGGCTGAGGACGTAGCTCAGGGTGGAGGCCCTGGGTTCAAGCTCCAAAACTACAAAAATGTATCATTTACTCCTAGAAGCTAAGATTTCTTGGTGAGAGGAGTGACTCCAGGTCTAGGCTAGGAAATGCACAAGATAAGTCTGGAACATTACCTTTCCAGAAAGCAAAGGCATATCAAAACTCCCGAAATTGTATCAGGCAGATAAGAAGCAAATCTGAGAAAAGATATATAGTTAATGATGGGGTGATTTGAACACACATAAGGACAATAGCTGCAAAGGATTAAAACACATCAAATGCTCTCGAGTTCATGAGTTCATAGTGATAATAAAAAATCAAAATGGGCTGGGGATTTAGCTCAGTGTTTTCACTGCCTGCTGTGCAAGTGCAAGGACCCTAGTTTGATCCCTGGCACCAAAAAAAAGAAAGAAAGAAAGAAAGAAAGAAAGAAAGAAAGAAAGAAAGAAAGAAAGAAAGAAAGAAAGAAAAATCAAACCACACCAAAATAAAACAAGCTAACATAGGTCACTCTGGAAGATGTTATAGTTTCACTTTATTTTGAATCAAGTAAATAAAGGGAAAGAATAAAGTACTCATCCTACTGTTAGTAAATTGATGAAGGGAAATTTCTTTTAATAGATGTTATACAGCTAATAAATAAGGAGGGAGCAATAAATTGGAATGTAACTGCTTTTAAGTCTCTGATGAAATAAGAGATCTAGACAAAGAGCTTCAATAGTTGCCAACACTCCCAAAAGACAATAATAAACAACAGACATGAGGTTGATAGAAATACGCCATTCTACCAATTTATAGGAAATACGAAGAATAGAAGAACATAGTGAATGATACCACAGGGATGCAATTAGCAAAATCCAGAATATCTAGTAGATATTCTGTGGGACAAATGATTTGGCTTCTTGAACAAAACATCTCAAAGCAAACAAAAGAGATAGAGCAAGATCTATAGATTAAAAGAGATTGAAGAGACCTACTATCATTTATAATATCTACCATTGATTTTGAGTTTTATTCAAACAAGCTGTAAAAACTTTACAAGGCAATTTGTTACATATAAGTCTTAAGCTTGTGTTGTGGTTTGTCTTTAGATGTCCCCACAAAGCCTCGCATGTTCATAGGTGGGTTCTTTCGGGAGGTGATTGGATCATAGAGATGAGATACTTATCAGTGGTACTGATGCTCCATTGAAGAGTTTATAGCTAAATGTGATGTAGGGAGATGAAGCCTGGTCAGAGGAGGTGGGTCACTGGGGGCATGGCCTGGTAAGGTGTTTTTCCCTTCTTCCTCCCTTGATATCTTCCTCCCTATCTGCTTCCTGTTTTCCATGCCATGAGCAATCCTCCTCTGCTATGCTCTTCTGCCATACCCCTCTTCCATGGCCATCTTATTTCCTGCCATCTCTTTCTTAACTGTTTCATGAAGATGCTTCTGGATTGTTTTGACAATGTTTCATTGTTGATTTTTGTAAGGACCTGAGGTTTCCAGATCCTCTAGGCCTCCAGTCTTTGATGCCTATCTTCCTCTCTGAGATGGTTCTCAGACTCCTGCTCACCTCTGGTGTCCTTAAGGGAAGAGCTCAGCAGATCATCACCATTCCTATATCCTTACCCTAGCCCTGTCTCAGCTTGCTTAGGACTCTTCCTCCAAGAAAACTTTTCCACCCATCATGTGGGTAAATTGACTCATGGTGTTATGGTGGTATGGTATGTTCCCCATAAGGCTCACTGTGTCGAAGGCTTGGTTGGAGATGGACTTTAGGAGACTAATCGGATCATGAGTAACCTATGATGAGATCATAATTTGGGAGGTGAAGGAAACAAGGAGGGCCTAGTTGAATGGAGAGGTCATGGGGGCGTGACCTTGGGGACTATATCTAGTCCCCAGCTCCTTCTTTCCTGGTTCTTTCCCTTTCTCCAAGCTTCCTGGCTTCCATGAGGTGAGCAGCTTTCCTCTGCCAGGTCCTTCCATCATGAATCTGCCTCACCACAAGTCTAAAAGCCACGAAGCCAGCTGATCACAGACAGAAACCTCTAAAACTGTGAACCAAAACCAGTCTTCCCTCTTTTAAGTTATTTTTTCCCCTCAAGTATTTGGTTATGGTGACAAAAAGCCTAGGGCTCAGGAAGACAAGGGTGAGGATGGACCAAGGTGTCCCCAGCCCAAGCTCCTATCTCTATGACCCAGAGATTCAGACTGTGAAAATCAATCTGCCCAGATGGCCAGCCTATCCCTGTGTGCACACTCCTTCCTTCCCACACCTCTTTCTGATTTGGCTTGACCAATAGAATGTAGCAAGCAGAAGGGAAGCTTTGAGATTTACTGAGCTCAGCATTGAGGGATCTTGTGGCTCCCATGTCATCTGAGGGGAACCAATTGCTGTGTGAATAAGTCTAATCATTCTAGTGTAAGGTGAGCCCTCATGGGCTGAGGGAGAGCAGGTGGCATGAAAACCAAGGTCCAAGAAATACTGGGTGTAAGATGCTATACCAGCCAACACCCAGCCACTTGGTCCACCCCAGCTGAACTCCATATGTGTGAGTGATGCCATCTTGGATCATCCAGCTTCAGTCAAGCCACCTACACCATTGCTGTATGGACCACGGATGAGCTGTCCCTGCTGAGCTCTGCTTTAATTCCCAATGCACTGGACCATGAGGAATGAAAGGTTGCTGCTTTGATTTGTTACATTTGGGGTGGTTTGTTGTACAGCAATAGGTGATAGAGAACTCTAACTGGATGGCTGAGTTGTCCTAATCAGTTGAGGTCAGAGATCATCTGGATATCACCTGGATCCCTGGAGGAGAAAGATGGAGATCAGGGTGTTCAGAAGACTGTACAGCTAAGAAGAGTTTGGGCTCTGGTGATAGTCACTCAGCTTCCTGGATCTGCCATTAGCCAGCTGGTGACCTAGGGCCTCACTGGGTTTCTTTACACATCTGGAAATGTAAATAATTCTATCTTCTAGAGTATCACTCTCCAATAGAACACTCTGCAATGATGGAGCCATTCCATCTCAGAGCTGATTTATAGCATCCATCAGTCACATGAGGCTATGGAGTAGTTGAAGTTTGATGAGTCTGAACTGGGATGCTCTGTCAGTGTAAAACACACACATGTGTATTAACAAAAAGAATGCCCAGCACCTCATCAATGCTTTTAATATCAATTATGTATTGATGTAACATTTTGTATTCTTGGGTTAAATAATATATACAGACAGTCATCCATATTTATGTTTTCTGCATCTAATGATTCAACCAACCTCTGATCAAAAATAGTTCAAAAATTCATTGTGCTGATATCTACTATGTAGTTAGGCCTATGATGGCTGTGCCTGTACTGAACACATGCAGACTTTTTCCTTCCCAAATATAGTATAGTGTCTGTTTTCACAGCTTTTCCATTGCATTAGGTGTTATCAATAATCTAGAGATGATTTAAAGTAAATGAGAGGATGTGTGTAGATTATCTGAAAAGACTACATTTTAAAGAAGGGAGTTCAGCACCTGCAGATTCTGTTGTCCTTGGGGGGCCTGGAACTGGTTCCCCATGGATATGGAGGGATGACTGCATTGTTGAAAGTAATTTCATTTACTTTTACTTTAAAAACAATTATATATATGGCTCACATTATATAGCTATTGGACAGTGCTGAGAAGATTAAATAATGTGTATCAAGTGCTCAGCCTGGCACACGAAAAACCCTGGGCAAATGGTAGCTATTACTTTGGTAAATATGGTCCTGAGGAAGTGGAGGCCAGAGCACAGATATTAGCAGGCTGGTGTTTGGGTTCCTGCCAGATGGGTCCCCAATCTAAGGGACAGAGGAAGGGAATGGACGTTCTTTTAAGCTCCAGCTGTGTGCTATGACAGACTCTACTCGGGGCACCTACTATGTCCTCACAATGGCCTGTGGAGGAAATGTTATTCTCCTTATGGATGGATGGGGAAACTGAGGCTCAGAGAGGTGACATGACTCATTCGAGTTTGCAGTTGGTTTTGTGCAGAGCGAGAATTCTTGCTGTGGGGTGAAGTCTGCCTCAGTAGCTCACCTTGCTCTGGAGGTCACATCCAAGCTCAGGTCCACCTCTGCTTTATCTTCTTTTTCCTGTTCTCCCCCACCTGCTCCACCTCCTCTCTGGAGTCAGGGTCCCCAGTGTGTCTCCTGTCTCCTCCCTTACAACCCAGGCTCCCAAAGGCATGAATTCATCTCTCCAAGTATAAATGGACTCCTTCCCATAAAGACACTGCCTATGTGGTTTCAAACGTTATTTGTTAACTTCATCAGACAAAGTACGGTTCTGTGGCACTAATGTCAATCTCCACAGCTCATTGGGTTTCTTAAAAGAATGGAGTCACAGCTCTCATCTCCCGGCCTCCGTGAGAAAGGCAGCGCTTCAGTCAGCACGAGGAACCCTTTGCTTCTCACCCCAGAAAGAGCCATAAAACACGCGCAGCGCCAGAGTGCGCGCCCATTTGACAAAGACAATTTGATTTGTCCGCGGCTTCTAAAATATTCATCCCACTTTGATGGACTATCGCTTTATAAATATAGATTATCATTAACTGACACCGGCGGTGCGCTGCTGGCCGACCCAGCGCCACGCCACCGGTTCGGGATGAAGACGTCCAATAAAAAAAATCATTATCTCTGCCTGCGAACCCTGATCTGTATCGTTTGCCTCATTTGCAGTGCAAGGGTCAGTAACTCACGCTAACTGCTTCTGTTTGTGCGTTTCACGGCCTGGCCACCCCTGCTGGGGAGATTGGCAGGTTGCTTCTCAAGTTTGGACCTGGGGAAGAAAACGGGGTGGCTGGGGGAGGGGAAGAAAAGAAGCCGCACAGGCTGTGGCAGGGACACGTTGAGAAGAGGGTGTGTTTCTGGAGAGGCAGTGGACACGGTGCGGGTTTTGGAGCCAGTCAGACCCACCACCACTGTGTGCTAGCTCTGAGGACTTGGGCAATTGAGCTTTGAAGCAGTCTTCTGCTCTGTAAAGTGGGAATTATGATCAGACTTCCTGTCTCCAGTGAGATTGAGCTCGTGGTGTTTAAGCACATGGCTGGTCACTTAAATTCCCAGTAAACATGGGTTGCAAGGTGTGTGTGTGTGTGTGTGTGCGTGTGGGTATGTTATTGTTTGCATCAACCTTGAATGCCTTAAATTGCTGGACTTCCCCAAGCCTCAGACTCCTTGTGGGTAGAACACTCTCAATAATATCTACCTACAACTGTGATAAAGACCCATGAGCTAAGGCATCCAAAGAGCTCAGGACACTGGATGAGACACTAAGTGACCTGCAAAGGTCATTTCATTTGACCTCAGTGGAAGCCAGACTGAGAAAACCATGGAGCAAATGTCTCGAAGGGCCCTGGCTGTGGTGTCCTTGCTTCTTGAGGACTCAGAATGCAGAGAGGGTGAGCCCAGGGCAAAAGGTGGCTAGAGATGCCAGAGTGTCCCCTCCTTCTGAGCATTCTGGGTCTTTCTGGGGCCTGACAAGACATGGAGGTGGGGTGGTGAGTCTCTTACATACATTCCCCAGTGCACCGGGCTGCCAGGGAATGAAATTCAAGGTGGAATAAAAGATTTACCTCACTTTAGAAATAAAACCATGTCTGTAGAATTTCCTTTTACAGTTAGCTGTTTGAAAGAAATATACAGCCAGGTGTGGGGAAAGAAGCATTTGAAGCAAAATCTCCAGTAGACTGTGGCCTGAGGGAAGGGAAATCGCAAGGAAAAGCAGGAGCTGAGAGCAGAAAGCAAACCTGTCTTCATCCTGAACAGGGGGGCAATGAAAAAGGGCAAAATCAACTTTTGTCCTCTAGCTCCAGCCATGACCACAGGAGAGCTGGAGATCTGGAACCTTCCACAGTGCCCTGGTGCAGAATACCTTGTTGTTCTGGGAGGCAGGGAGGCAAACTGTTCTGAGACCTCATCCTGATGGGAAGAGAGCCCGGGGCACTCAGCCCCAAAGTTTATTTAAGTGAAAAAACCCATCCAGAGACAAGAAAGAGTGTTACACCACTGTCAAGTGTTAGACGTCGCCATCAAGCAAAAAAAATTACATCCCATCCTGACGAGCGACTAATCAAGGCATGGCAAACGGTCCTGCAATAAATTACTCTGGCGCGAAATAAACCACACAAACAGACCGATGATAATAAATGTAAATTATTTCTCTGAAGAAATTTTCTTGGTATATGAGTAATACGAACCATCAGGAAGGCGTCTTCCTTAACATTAATTACAGAAAATGACAAGTGAGCTGATGACTGGGAAGGCTCATTATCTGAGAACATATTCACAACTTTGCAATTTGCGCGAGATGTACTCCGGCTAAATTAATCTCCCTTCTTTGCATGAGCCTCTTCTAATTTTCATGTTATTAACAGGTTTGCAGTATCAGTCAGTGCTTGTCACTCTAATCAGGTTTCAGCATGTTCGCAAAAGCGAAGCGTCATTTATAAGGATAAGCCCTCATAATGGTGCTTGCTTTCATGTGGAGAATTCTACAAGGCTGCTTTTAATAAGGTACTTTAATCATCTCCTTTGCTCAACTTTTGGCCCCACTGTTCCTTTATGAAGAGTCATTAAAAGACTTTGAAGTTCATCAAGGAGGAAAAATTCATGACATTGTTCGGTTGAGGTTGGGGCTGGTTCTACGGGGAAAGTCTGGAGGAGGCAGGGGCGAGAGGGTGAGCATGGGTGACTAGGGCCAACCTGTGCCTCTTGTCTCTGCCCGACAACACCCTGTGTGTTCGCATCCCTGGATCTTCGCTGACCCAAGACCCCCTTGGTGGGTTGTTCAGACTACAGTGCAAGTTTCAAGGGCCGATGATCATTAGAGGAAAGTCTGGCCGGGTCAGGACTCTGGACAGCTCCCGAGGGCTGCCTTTGCTCCAACGTCTGGGAAGCTTCTGAGGGTTGTAGATCTGTTTTCATGCCTGTTCTTACTTTAGAAATTTCTGGTTCTTGGGGGCCAGATTATTTCTCTGAATGCAGGCAGTCATCCTCATTCTCCTGTGAGGATTGAGTTCAAAGGGAAGGCCAAATTTTCTGTCCTCACTGGCTAAACTGAGGGTGCTTTCAGTCTTTGTGGGCTGGTAGACCAGTTCTGTGTGTGTGTGTGTGTGTGTGTGTGTGTGTGTGTGTGTGTGTGTGTGTCCTCTTTTTACTGCATAGTTCATGGAGGAAAGGGAGGGCTCATCCTAGAATCAAGAGTCATGTAGACACTCCTGCCTTGCTCAATTCCTTCAAACGTCTAAAGTTGAAACTTCCCCACACCTTTCCATCAACAGAGAAGCATGATGTTAGTTTGGCTCCACTGATCCTTGGTAGCCTCTGACAAATATTCTTAACTTTTTGTTGTCACAGAGAATCCTTCTGGCTGGGGCGGCTCATCTATTAGTGGATAGAGTACTAGATGGTGAGAGAAAATGACAAGACCTAGTCCTTCCTTAGTCACTGACCCATTCTGTGACCTTGGATAAGTCACATTTCCCTTCTAGAAATATCTGTGAAACTTTTTAAGGTTTTCCCAGGTTGGATCTTTGTGATAGTATTTTTGATGTTTATTGGAGCCTCATCCTCCCAAATGATGGGGTGGCCACGTGGTGAGAGATCACAAGAGAATAGTCTTCCTATGCCCACAAGAATGTACCTATCCCTGTGCATGTGAGTTGGCCATGTGGTGGCCTTGACTCTGTCCTGGATGGGGTGATACTGGAGCACTTTTGTGGTTGAATCTTTTGCTCAGGTCTCAGCCATTACCCATCTTTGAGACCTGTTCTCTGAATCATATTGATGCTACTTGGCCATAATACTACTTGGCCCTGCTTCTGGCCAGAGCTGATTGGGCCACAGCTCAGTAAGTCACAGTCCACTTTTGAGAATCTGGGATTGGATACAGGGAGGACCAGATAGTGTTGGTGGACACTGAATCTATGACAGACACTCAAGAGCATGGGGCAGGTGCATCTCCTCTGGCACCTGGAGAAGCAGGAAGGCAGGTGTACAGGGAGGGAAGGAAGAGGAAGAGCAAGACAGGAAGTTGAGGAAGCCTAGTCCCTGGTTCCAGATCCTTCTGGAAGCCCTTGGGTTCTATGAGACATTATTGGATCTTAAAACTATATTTCCTTTTCCCACTTAGGCTCATTTGGGTGAATTTCTGTTACTTTAAACTAAACAGACAACCAGCACAGCTTTCCTAAATATGGGAGGCACTGGTCTGAGAAACAGACCATGCAGGGTGGAGCTAGTGATCTAACTAGGGAGGCCTGGAAACCTCCTGAGCTGACATCCAGGCCCTCAGTCCTGGTGAGGACAAGGACCCCACAGGCTGAGCCCTCAGTGTGTGGGTCTTGTCTTGGAAGGACATGATATGTTGCACATGGAGCAGGCCCTGGGGGACAGGGTGCAGGAGAAAAGACTCTTCAGAGGTAGTTGAATTTAGCTTAGGACCATAAAACTGATATTTAGAAACCTGGCTTGTCTCAGGCTCCCTCAACTCATGTTTATTTTTTGCCTTTATGTCTCTGAGTCTCTTTAGAGATGCCAGCATGGCTCAGGCCTTGCAGGGCTGGAGTGTTAGAGGCAGGAAACCCAACCGTGGTGACAGTGGACCTAGGAAGAGGACCCAGAGGACATGGTTGGGCCACTTGGTCAGAAAGCTCCTATTGGTTGCCCTGCCTCTGTGTGAGAGAGCTCTATGCTTCATGGACCCCACCCCCACCTCTCAAGCCCATTAAGGGCTCATTCAAATAGGCAGCAGATGGAGTGCCTGGGTTCAGCTTGGTGTGTAATGAGGGGTCACCTGCAAGGCTGTGTCTCAGTGCAGTAAATCCCTGTGTACTCTCTTCAGAGGTGGCAACTGCAGCTTTACAAAAGGTGACCATGTTTGGGGAACCCTGAGAGCATGGTGTAGGCCCATTCTTCAGGTGGAGCCCCTCTGGCCTGAGAAACCACTATGTGATTTGGGGGTGGAGAAGCAGATGGGTCAGGGCTCAAGAGTGGGCTGAGGCATTGCCCTCTCCTCTCCATACTGCAGATCTGAGTAGGACTCATGGAAGCCTGAGCACTAGAAAGGCAGAGGGTGGCCCCTGTGGGATGCAAGACCAAAAGAATCCTGAACCATAAGGTGAGTGTGAGAGGTCTACCAAGCTCTGATGTTTCCCATAATGGTTAATTTATTTACTTTTATTCATAATCCTTTTATTCCCTAATTAATTAATTTGGCACACTTTTTTGGGGGGGGGTACCAGGGATAGAACTCGGGACCTTGTGCTTTCGAGCCAGGTGGCAGAACCACTGAGCTAAATCCCCAGCCACCTAATTAATTAATTTTGAGACGGGGTCTCACTATATAGTTCAGGCTGGCCTTGAACTCACTAGGTAGCCCAGGCTGGCTTCAAACTTGCAGAGATCCTCCTGCCTCAGTCTCTTGAGTGCTGGGATTACCGGCATGTGCTGCTATACCTGGCTCCCCCCTTCATTTTAAAGTATTTATATGCTGATGGATACCTAAGATTGAGCTTACTCTGGCTATGAAGCGTCCCGGTCATCTGGCCTTATCCAGGAGCATGGGGTCCCAACTGTCTACGCCTGATCATGAACTTGTGTTTATAGGAAATCAGCTGGAGTGGCCAGAGCCTGTGAAGGCATGTGGGGCTCTGCCTGGGATGGTGGAATGAGCTCTCTGTCTCTCTCTCCACAGGGCTGAGCAATCTGAGTGGCCGAGCCAGGTGCTCTGACCTCACAGACAGCACGCCATAGGTCTGGGTGACAAGGCTTCTTCCAGACCCTCTCCTGGGGAATCTGTCCTCTTCAGGCCTTGGCTGAGAGTCCAGAGAGGCAGAGGAATGTGACAAGCCTGATGGGGAGGGGACAGGAAGGTGAACAGGGAGGACCCTGCTGTGTCCCTGCTCCTGCACCCTTGCTGGCCCGTTCAGCCTGTCACATACAGGGATGAGATGTGAGCGCTGTTGGGATCCCAAAGAGAGCATCAGAGGCAACACCAGGCCCAGTGGGTGGTGAAGATTCCTGTGCAGTGGTCCCCAGAGTGTGGGGCATCTTCCAGGGACCCTGCCATCATCCTGAGCCCCTTCCAGGCCTTGGGAAGCACCATCCTAGCGCTGAGACTCAGGGGCACTGTCTTGCTCACTCCCATTGTCAGATGCAGCCACTGAGACCTGACGGGATGACTTGCCCTGGGCCATACAGTCAGCTGCAGGCGTCTGTCCAGCACCTCCCTGGACATCTGACCTCCTTCTCCTGAGAGTGGCTCCCTCCCCTGGCCTTGTTCTCCAAATGGTACAAATGCCTCCCTCCCCAGGCTATATTTATATGAATTTTCCAACACTCAGGTGTCACTTGTAAGCAGATGGGATCAAGCCAGCCTCCAACCTGGCCCCTGTGACTTCCACCTCCTGGGAGTCACACTCCTATCAGTCTTCCCCATGTTGAATCCATCTGTGTGGCCAACAGAGTAGGGCATAAATGATGGTGTGTCACTTCCAAGGACTGTTATAAAACATGGTAGCTTCTGTCTTGGTTGTTTCCTTCCACCACTCACTCTGGGGGAAACCAGCTGCCATGGCTATGGAGAGGCCAGTGAGGAACTGGGGCGACTACCTGAGGAGGCTGAAACCCCCCCGCAGCTGCCTACAGCCCCAGCCTCTGCTTGAGGGCCACCTGGAGGGACACAAGCCAGGACACCCAGCTAAGCCACTCCCAGATTCCCAACCCTCAGAAACGGAGATAACAAATGTTGTTAAAGTACTGTGCATTGGAATCTTTTGTTACACAGCAATAGATTGCTAATACACTGATTTTCTTTCTTTCTTTTTTAATAAAATAAGGCTGGGGAATTGGGTTACCCTCAGATTCTCCAGAGCAATAAGACTTTGGGGGGAAGGGACAGAGCCAGAGGATTTGGAATGAGGTCTATCTACCCACTTCTGTCCAAGAAGCATATGTGGGCTGGGTCTTGAGTCCCATTGTGGCTGAGGTCAGGACACAGAGGTGACCACGTTTCCCCTTCTGTTGGCAACATAGGCAGGAAAAGGGCTTCATCCCTTCAGCATGGAAGAATGATCACCTGGGTGACTGAAAAAGGGAACAGGTGACGGCCTGGACCCACAGGTACATGTACAATGACCTATTCACTGTGCCTGCCCTGTTATAATAATGACCATCCCTGTGCTCATGGACCAGATGGGGAGACTGAGGCTCAGGAGCTCAAGCTGTGGCCTGCAGAGTCCTTCCAGGGGCCGAATGAGCTGGGCTTTGGATGACTGCAGTCATCAGCGGAGAGGACAGGCCAGTCTGGAAGTAGCAGGAGGCAGACTCTTGGGGCCCAGTGTAAAAGACCCCCGTGGAGGCAAACAAAAAGGGCAGGAAGTCCTGGGGGAGGCGGTGGCATACAGCAGTGGTCGGTATGGACATGGGGACAGGGAAGGGAAGCCTGCAGGATGACTTGTGGTTTTTTGATGCTGGCCATGGGGGACACTGGTGCTGTTTTTCATCAAGGGATATAGGGCCCCCCCAAGGAGCTTTATTGGGGGTTGGAGATAAAAAATTCCTTAGGAACAAATTGAATTTGGGTGCTTGTGGGATGTCCAAGTGACGGGCCACTTGCGGGCCTGGACAGAGCTCAGAGGCACCATCAGGGCCGGGCCCTCAACCCATCGGTGTTGAGGAGAGAGAAATCACGGGCATAGGTAGGATTATGCAGAGTGTGTGGTGTCAGGAGAGCATGGCCGGGCCTGAGGGATGGGGTCCTGAGGGAGGCTGAGAGGATGCAGCCATGGGGGAGGAAGCTGCGGAGGGGCCCAATGGCTGGAACTGCCTGGTGCCGCAGCAAAGCTCTGTGGGTCAGAGGATGAAGCCTGTGGGGAGGGGTGTCCAGAGCCACCTCAGCCCCCACCCATGCTCAGGACACCAGAGCTGGTGCCCATGTCCCGCCGGGTACCAGGGGAGAAGTTATGGGAAGAGCCTAACCAGAGGCAGCAAAGACTGGAATAGGCTACTCAAGGGTCAGTGAGTGTCCCATTGCTTAGCGTGCACAAGAAGTCAGACATCCAATGTCAGAGTGTCGAGGGGCAGAAGATGAATGAGACACTCAACAGCACCACCCTTGACTCAGAAGAAAGAGATGAGCCAGTGGAGTCCATGGAGCAGAACATCCTCTGCCCTCAGCTCCTGTGCACCCAGCGGGTCTCTGCAGGGCTGTTTAGGGAGGAAGGAGGAGCCCATGTCTCCCTGGCTGGGCCTGAGGTGCTGTACACCCTTGCCCCTCTCCTGGTTTTCCTCCCTCCCTCCCTTTCTTCTTTCTTTCTTTCCTACTTCCGGCCTGCTGTGTTCTATGGCATCACAGCCCCAGCACAGTTCATGGAAAACATGGGAAGAAGGAGAAAGGAAAAGCAATTGCAGTTGTTGTTCATGTCAGACATCGAGGGCACTAGAAAGGCCTTGGGGAGGGTGTGAGGGTGGCCCAGGCTCCCTCCTGCACGGTCACCTTCTCTGTCCCCTGTGGATCGGGCCAAACACCAGGTCTCCCAGGGTCCAGGTGGGCTTGATGGGCAGAGGAAGGCCTCACCCCAGATCCAGAGCCCCCTGTCCTGGGCTAGCCCAGGGACCCCAGGCCTCTGCACTTGGGGTCTTTCCGGCAGGATGGGGGGCACACCCTGCCATCGATGCCCTGGCAGCTGCCTTACCCTCAGCACAGAGAAGTTCACCCGCAAGCACGTCAGTGCACTCTTCAGGCTGACAGAAATCCTGCCGATAATTGGGAAGAGCGGAAAATGAAAACATTAAAATTTGCCCTGTCATGTGTTCCCTTCTCCTGATTGCCTGATACCCACCGTCCACTGACAGACACTGTATTATTAACACTTGATTAAAAATCACTTCGGGTTCGAACCAGCCCGCCGAGAAGGGAGCGTCTTGACAAGACTCATGGTTGGTGATTGACAATTAGTAATATTTGGTGTGTCACAACAGAGAGAGTGTGACTTATGGCGCCGGTGTAATGCAACACATTTCATCTGAGCGCCTCAAATTGGTACATAGGAATAAGAAAGAAAAGATGGAGTCTCATTCAGCCGACTTTGACTACCAACAAAGGAAAGATCATCATGCACCCCAGCTCAGCACACTGGACCTGGATTTCTATCAATCAGCCCTGCGCTGGGATCCCCCTTCTTTGGGAATGGAACCTCCGCAGAGTTGGGTCTCATTATGCAATCTCAATTCCTCTATCAGCAGCAGAGTCCTTTCTGTCTGGAAATACGAAAGATCTTTGCTCTGACGCTGCCTCGGAGCCTCTAAATTACCAGCCTGCTCCTCTTAAAACAAAAGGCTTCTCATTTTTTAAAAATAAAACGATCATGTCTTGATTGACGTGCTACATCCTTTTCCTTCAGCTATTTTTTCTAACTTGATGTCAGCGGGAGTTGGATTCACAGGCCATTTTTTTTTTTTTTTTTGTCTCAGTTCTAATTCAATTCCTTTTAAGTGCTTTTAAGAGCAGTTGCAATTCAAGGTCTTTCCTTTTTTGGGTTTGACCTGGATTTCGTTTTTTTTTCTTTCTTTTTGGATTTCCTTCTTGGCTAAGATTACTCAGGCAAAGAATGATCTTTTGCATTAGCTTGAGATGATGGATTTAATGTGATTAATCTTGGCAAACTTGGAGAGAAAAGGCTGTAGGTGGGATTTCAGGGTTTTGGAAAGTTGTGTCCCTCATAGTGGAGAAGGCATTGACACGGGACCGCACTCTCTCCCCACTCCGTGGGAACTGGCTTCTCAGAACGTCATTGAACGTGCTCTTTCTCAATATTGGTTTACTTGTCTTTTCACTCTCTGCACCTGCCTTGTCACCCAGGTCCCCCAAACCTTATGAGAGCAGTGAGGCCCTGTCTTGTTCACTGTTGCACTCTCAGTGCCAGAATCTCCCCTGAGGGGGAAGCGCTTCGCAGTCATTGCTGGACCGGATGACTGCACTGAGAATGGAGGCAGTTTGGGGCTTGGCCACTGAGGACTCAGATACTATGTTTGTTCTCTCCCTGGATCCTCAGCTCTCAGCCCTAGACACAGCTTTGTTCCTCTGGTTGGGTTCTCAGGACCCTCTCTCGGTCCTGCCCTTAGGAACTCATCCAAAGGTCCTCTGTGTCAGCCTCCATGGGCAGTGCACTCCAAATGAGCCCTAAGGGCGATCCTACCCTAGCCTTGGCACATTCCGGGTGCCCCACTCCCCACTGGAAAATCAGAGCAGGGTATCTGCTGTCAAAGCCTCTAAGGAAATGAGCCTAAGAGCCTGGGTTAGGTTGTAGAGGAATCCATCTCCCCTCTGCTCTGGGCCCTCCGGGGGATCAGAGGCCACTTCAGCAGTGAATCTGTCCTGAGTCCTTAGAACAGGGCCCGCCATGTGGCAGGGGCCAGGTGGGACTGGGGCAGGCTCCAAGGGGCACCAAGGCCAAATTGGCCTTGAACAGTGACTTGACCGCTCTAATTTTGTCATCGGTAAAATCGTGAGAACAAAGGAAGCCTCTTCACCCTGGACAGGTGCAGCCCCCTTGGGCAGTATGGGCCCCTTTTCAGAACAATGGTCTTTAAATGCATAGGATTACATACACAGGATTGTACAGGAAACCAGGATATTAAAGTATAATGACTAAAACATCATTAATTTGTGATACAGCAAAATACACGCTACTTTAGTAACACATTAGTAGCAAGATCCACCAGCAGATCTAATAAGCATCATGACTCCAAGGTGGGGATAAGCATAAAGAAGCATTTGAGAAACCCAGAGCAACTGTGACATGATGTGAGAATATCTGTGATTTCCACCAGTGACAGCTGCAGGTGTTGCTGCTAGCATGTTCGTGTTGGAAGGAAATGCTGGATCTCAGTTGGAGGGGAGGCAACCTTCCCATTAATGTGTAGAAGCTTTGTCCTGAGGGGTGTACCTGGAGCCAGGAAGGGGAGCCAGGGAGAGGCTGCAGTGGGCACAGAGGTGAGGAAGGGTCACAGGGGACCACAGGTGGATAGGGCTGGCCCGACTTGGGATAGTGCAGGGCTGGGCCCTGGGTTCTGAGTGTGAATTCATCTGCTGGTCGTGTCTAGCACAGGGCAAGTGTTGTCTATGGGTAACATTGAGATCGTGGCATCATGGTTAACAATGTGTTATGTTCACTGAATGTCTCCTATGGGCCATGGCCATGCTGTCACCTCTTATTACTGTCTTGATTAATACGAGTCACACTTTTTGGAATAGGAGACTGAGTTCAGAGGGGTTGTGCCACCTGCCAAGGCTAAACAGCTGGAAGGTGGAGGTGATTGTAGCAAACCTACATTGAGCTGACTGTTAGGGCCACGTTCTTAACCACTTGGTGATGGTTACAGTGCTTATCTTATAACTTAGCAGGTGGGAAAAGCACTTCATGATTTCAAATCACTTACAAAGTTGAATACTTCCCACACTTGGGCTTATGAAGGGCTTTGCCTGGTGGGTGACCTACCTCTTCCTAACCTTGACCTTGGCCCATATCCTTCAGCAACTCTATCAGGATTTCACCTCATTCTTATCAGTGTGTACTGACCCTTTCAATACTATAGACACATACTGCCTTCAGAGCAGTGAATATAATTTGGGCATTTTCATTTACAAATTCCTCCCCACTTGCCAAACATACCAAAACTATTCCAGTGATCACTGCTTGAATCATTTGCTTGTTTGAAGGTAGGAATATTTATAGCTGTAGAATTCATTACAAAAGCAGCTGGTGTCACATTATTAGTGGGCAAGGGGCCTTGGCTTTGGAAGGATCATTCTCAGACCTGACGGTCATCAGACATTCAACTTCAGACATTCAACTAAAACGCGGGTTCTCGGGTTCCCCCTGTGATGCTGATTGTTGAGTGTTATGGGCCCTAGGCCTCTGCACTTTCTAACATCTCTCTGCTCATGTGGGCAACACACCAGTCTGTGAAAAGGCTTTGAGGGGCCTGAATGATGTCTGAATAGTATAGGAAGCCCCAGGTTCAGAAGAAAGTAGAAGATTGTTACCAGACTTCTGAGCAAGCTTTCAAGTTTCAAATTCTCCCTGTGCCACTCACAAGCTGGATGTCCTTGGACAAGTAGATCTCTCAGAGCCTCAGTTGTCTCAACTGTAAAATGGACATAACAGCTAGTATCTAACTCAGAGATGTGAAGATAGCTGAGATCATGTATGTAATGTAACAAACACAGTGCCTGACCCATGGTGTGAGTTAAGTAAATAATCTTAGTCCGTTTTTTGTTATGATAACAAAAAAATCCAAGACTGGGTGCTTTAGGAAGAAAAGAGGTTTATCAGACTCACAGTTCTGGAAGCTCAAGGGCATGGGACCAGCATCAGCCCAACTGTGATGAAGAACTCATGAAGCATGGCTTTGCAAAGGTGGGAGAACACAAGATGGGGCGTGGTAATACCTGGTGTGAGAGAGAAAGCCAGAGCCCATCCAGGGACCCCAAGAACTAAATTAATCCCTTCCAGGGGCAGCTCCTCCAATAACCTAAGCACCTCCCAATAGGCCCCACCCCTTAAAGGCCCCATAGCCTCCCAACACTGCTGCACTAAGGATCAATGCATGAACTTTTGGGGACCAAACTGCATCCAAGTCATGGGACAAATGTTTCCTGCAATTGGTGCTTCTGTTGCCACCACTAAAATTGCTCTTTAGATTACATCAAATTAAAAGTTTCTGCACAGCAAAGAATCAACAGAGTAAAGAGCCTCCGAGAAGGAAAAAATCTTTGCCAGCAATTCACCAACTAGAGGATTAATATCCAGAATATATAAAGCATTCAAGAAGCCTAACAGTGAAAAAAACAGTATTTTGATAAAAAAATGGACAAATGAGCTGAACAGACACTTCCCGAAAGAAGTTCAAAAGGCCAATAATTATGTGAAAAAAACACTCAATATCTATGGCCACCAAGGAAATGCTAATCAAAACTCAAATCATTGAGCTTCCATCTCAACTCAGTCAGAATGGCTATTATTAAAAAAAACAACATAAAATAACAAATGCAGGAGAGGATGTGGAGGAAAGGAACCTTTATATCCTCTACATGGGAGGGTAAATTTGTGCAAAAACAGTATGAATGTTATTCAACAAATTAAAAACAGACCTACCATGATATAGCTGGACCACTCCTGGGTATATAGCCCAAGAAAACAAAGTCAGCATACAAAAGAGATGTCTATACACCCATGTTTATTGTAGCACTATTCACACTAGCCAAGATACGAACTCAAACTAGGCACCCGTGGATAGATGAGTGGATAAAGAAAATGTGCTACCTACACACACTGGAGTATTATTCAGCCAAAAAGAAGAATGAAATAATGTCATTTGCAAGAAAATGGGTGAAATCATGTTAAGTGAAAATAAGCCAGACACACAAAGACAAGTATTGGATATTTTCCCTCTGTGTGAAAAAAAGAAACCCTGAAAGTAGAAGAGGGACTCTTAGGGACTTTTAGAACCATAGGGTAAGGGAAGGGACCTGGAGGAGAGGGGAGAGATGGTGGAAGGGAAGGCAGACACAATCAAAGCACGATTTATGCATGCATGGAAATGGCATAGTGAAACTCACCATTAATTTGTACAATTAATATGTATTAACAATTGTAATAAAAACCAGCAAAAAAAAAATCTTGCCCTTGACAGGATATTCAGGCAGAGCACTTGCTCTAATGAGCCTGGGTGGGACTGGGGTGCCTGTCAAGACCTGTTCCTTCACAGTGAATGTCACCACATGGCCACCAAGCTCTCAAAGCACATGGGTGTGCACGGAAGGCCTAAGGGGCAGGGGGCTAATGTTGGAGCCAGTGGGACCCAAGAGGGCAGAACTCTCTGGGCTCTTGGGAGTCATACTACCGTGCCTGGGGTAGCATGGTGAATTCTGTGGTGTCCAAGGTGGCAGGCATGGATGCTCTGGGGGCCCATCTGATGGGTGGGGATAGTGACAAGGACATTGCAGAGGGAAGCAACCTGGCAGAGATGAAGGGACACGGGTTGGAATCCCAGATGTGCCACTTAATAGCTGTGAAATCTCAGAGAGCCCCTGCTCCTTTGTGGTTAATCATACATGTGCTCCGGAGATTTAAAAACCAAAGATATTATGGAAAAGTCTTGGCCAATGGGCCAGACACAACCCAGAGATTTGGTGGCTGTTACTTTGATTAGCACTCTGGGTCAGTGGGGAGTCCATTAAAGTTGAAAAGAGTCCTCTTCCAGCAGCTAGGAGTGCTGGACCAGGTGTTGGTAGCCGAACAGAGGAACAAGAGGGTATGGCAAAGGCCAGGATCTCAAGACAGGTTCTAGATTCAGCCAATGTGTGGCTGTGGCTCAGCAGAAGGGAAGGCTCGGGCTTCCCTGGGTCTATCAGATGCCATCCCTGGAGCCCCATCAAATGGCAATGTGACAGCATATTCTCAGTCAACGTGGGCCATGAATCAATGGAAGCAACTCAGATGTGTACAAACAAATAATCATTTAGCAAAGTGGCCAGAGAAGAACCTATATACCCTAATTATTGTGTCCCTGTATTCTACCCACACTCTGCCAAGAAACTGTAATGAAAAAGGGAGCCCTTTTTCAGAAGCCATGGAAAAATACTTAGGAAAAAACTTAATGAGAAATGCATGTGACCTATATAAAGACAACTACAAAATTTTATTGGTGAAATAAAAGAAGACCAGAATAAATGGAGAGGCTTACTACGTTTCTGCATGGGAAGGCTGAATATTGTAAAAATGTCAAAGCACCTCCCTGTTAATTTGCAGATTTAATGCAACACCAAACAACCCCGCAAAAGAAACTTGATAAAATGATTCTAAAATGCATCTGGAAGAAACACCGATTACAATATCAAAGAATATTCTGAAAAGGGTGTCCATTGACATATCACCTTACTGAATATTAAAACATACCATAGAGCAGCCATAATTAGAACGGTGAGAATATTGATGGAAAAAAGAAATTGATTTTAATGCATTAGAATAGAATGCCTAGAAATAGATGAGATCACATTTAAAAATTAAATATGATAAACCATCTCAGAACAATAAGGGGGTGATGAGATATTCAGTAAACGCAATTGAAATAAACTGATTAGCAACTTGAAAAAAATAATTTGTAATTCAGATACACCTTATACTTCACCTCAAAATAACTTCAGCTGCTTAATAAATGAAGTTCAGAAAGGACTAACAAAATATGGCAGAGGATAGATTTGGGTATTAATCAGATCTTCAGAATACTAATTTTAAAGGGAGAATGAAATAAATTACATAGGATTTAAATATCCATATACAATAATATGATAACTAAAAAATTTACATGGAGGGTAATAAAATGTTCAGAGAGATAATTTTTTTCTTCTGTTTTTTTGTTGTTGTTGTTTTGTTTTTTTTGGTACAGGAGATCAAACTTGGGACCTTCTGCTTTCAAGGCAGGTGGTTGAACCACTGAGCTAAATCCCTGTCATCACTGAGCTAAATCCCCAGCCCTCTTCTGGTTTTAATAATACTTGTTCAGTAAGTAAAAATTAAGAGTAAAAGGTCCATGAATTGTGTTGTAGATGATTAAATATTATAAAAGCCTGAATACGTATTAACAATAATTCCTTTACTATTGCTTCTATATTTCTAAAGAGAAAAACATTTAAGACAATCTAATCTCTTTGACATAATCTCTTATGAGGAGCTAAGGATAAATGCTTTCACTAATTCTTTAATTTCTATGGATTCCTGTGTTACTTTCATTTTCCACAGGGTAGGGTCAAGTGTTTTGCCAATTCTCCCTAAAAATTTTATTTTATTGTATTTTTGTGTGTGTGTGTGATGCTGGGGATGGAACCCACAGCTTCAGAAATACTAGGCAAGCACTGTACCACCTAGCTACTCCCCAGCCTTCTAATACTTTTTTTTTTTTTTTTTTTTGGTACTACGGGTTGAACCCAAGGCCTTCACAGTGAGCTACATCCCCAGTCCATTTTTAAACTTTTTAAAATCTTGAAACAGGGCCTTGATAAATTACCGCATCAGTCACTTTCCTGTTGCTGGCACAAAATATCTGACACCTGCAATTTAAAGGAAGAGCAGTTTATTTTGCTCATAAGTTCAGTGGGTTCAGTTCATAATCAGCCAGCTCCAAGACAGAAATGGCATGGTGCATGGTCCTGGCAGAGAAAAGTTGCTCAACCAATGGTGGCCAGGAAGCAGAGAAAGAAGAGAGGAGCCTCGTATATGAATACGTCTTTCCAAGTCACGTCCTCAGTGATCTGCTCCTTCTGACCAGCCCCACCTCCAAATGCGAGACTCTTGGGGGATAGTTTAGATCTAAACCCTAACATTCTTTCCCTGATCCCCAAAAGCATAATGACTATCTCATTGTGAAAAATGCACCTAGTCCATCTGTAGGAGTCACCAAAGTCTTAACAGTTCCAGCATTGCTGAAAAGCCCAAGTCCAAAATGTCCTGTGAGACTCAGGGCAAACTCAGCTGTGAGCCTCTGTAAAAATCCAAAAGAAACTGAAATACTTCCAACATACAACTGCACAGCATCAACATTTCCATTCCAAAAGGGAGGAGTAGGGGAAGAGACAAATTGAATTAAAGAAAGGCAAAAACCCATCAGGGCAAACCCTAAATCTTGTAGCTGCTGTCGTGTGGCATCTTTAAGAGGTGGGTACTTGGATCTTGAATGTCCTCAAAGGCCTGGGTATTGAAGACTTGATCCCCCATTTGTGCTATTATTAGGAGATGATGGAAGAAAGTTAGGTCATGGTGGGCATCCCCTTGAAGGGCACATTGGGACTCCAGACCCTTCCTGCCTCTCTCTTTGCTTCCTGGTCATTATGAGGTGAACAGACCTCTTCTTCCATGTGTTCCTGCCATGATGTACTGTGCTGCCACAGGCCCAAAGCAACAGGGCCAACCAGTCATGGACTGAAACTGTCAGCCCAAATAAACCTTTTATCCTTTTAAGTTGATTATCTCATATAGTTTTTCATAGTTACAGAAATCTGCCTAACATAGTAGAGCCTAATAAGAAGCAATTAGGTCATTGATAGCTGTTCTCAGAAAGAATTAAGATTATTCTTCCAGGACCCTGGTTTATTCTCAAGAGAGTGTTGTTACAGAAGAGCAAGCCTGGCCCCTCCCTGGTTTCTTTGGGCTTCCTGTCTCACCATGTGATCTCTTCCTCTCACATGTACTGCCACCACTGAGATGCCAGCCACCATAAGGCCTTCTGAACTCTGAGCTAAATAAACCTCTTTCTTTTATACGTTACCTAGCCTCAAGTATTTTGTTATGGCCAGAGAAAACTGACCCAGACAACCCTTTTTGGTGAAGTCCTTTCAGAGCCCCTGCAAAGTTTCTGTGAGCTCATTGCCCACTGAGCCACGCTGACATTGAGAAGTACCAGAGGGAAAGATTCAACTAAATCCCAGTGATGTCACGAGTCAAATGCCAGGGAGTCAAATTTAGCATGAGATCCATAAGGTCAGAAGTAGAAGAGCCACCTGGAGACCTGCTCAGGGGACAAGGACCAACCGAGGTCCATCTTGAATGAGATCTTCAGTCCTGATGCTGTGTGCTAGCTCCTGGTAGCCTGGAAGTTGGAGACTGCAGGCTCCTGGTCTTTTGGGGACAGCCAAGACCCAAAGTGTGGAGCTGAGGAGGCATGGCCTGGAGGCCGGACTGAGCACCTAGGGTACAGCAGCAAGCAACAGCTGACAGCAAGATGTGGACCAATGACACGGGTTACAGGGCTCGCATCCTCAACAGGAGGTCCCAGGCCAGGCTTAGGGTTCTGACAACATGATAGATCCACACCTGCAAAGTGAGGGCATTGGCAACAGCTGGGCAGGGTGCTGACCCTGGACAGCAGAGGCCTGGGGCACAAGGCACAAGGACCAGCAAGTGGCTAAAGACAGGAGTTTGGTGCCTGGGAGGAGCCAAGAGAGTGCCAGAGAGGAGAAGTCTGGCGGCTAGGCACCCACCTATACGCCAGGCACAGCCCCTCCTCGGGGGAGGGGCAAACACTGACCACTGCAGCAGCTGAGGCCGTGGGTGGGCTCCTGGCCGCCCCCATGCAAGCACATTAACCCCTGCCATAAACATTTGCTGAGCACCTGCTGCTCACCAGTCTTCATTTCGAGTGTCAGAGTGAAAAGCTCAGTCCCAGACTGCTGCCCTTGGAGCTGACCTACCAGTGGGCAGAGACAAGAAATAAATGGATAAAAAGTTGGGTGTAGACAGAAAAGTGCTATAAAGGAAAACAAAGAATGAGAAAGGGGATAGAGCTTGATATTTAAATAGCCGAGGCTCTCTTGTTCATCAGGATCAGGAGAGTTTGAGTGAGATGACCCTAGCAGAGGGTAGAGGAATATAGGTTTATTCCCTGGGGGACAAGCATTCCGGGGAGGGGCACAGCAAGTGCAAAGGTCCTGAGGTGGCAGCATGCCGGGCCTATTCAAGAAGAGTGAGGAGTCGGGGCTGGGGATTTAGCTCAGTGGTTTCTCCGCCTGCTGCACAAGCGCAAAGACCCGAGTTTGATCCCCGGTACCAAAAAAAAAAAAAAAAGAAGAGTGAGGAGGACTAGGGGCTGGGCAGAGTGATCAGGAAGTGTGGGTTTTAGATAAGGTCAGAGGATGGAAGTCTTGGGGTAGAGGGACCCCAAATGAGGGCTGGTGAAGGCCTGGCCGACAATGAACTCACAGTCTGGTCAAGGGGGGCTCTGTAGTGAACATTTCTCAGCATCCTTTCATCCAGTCATGTTTACTGATGTCAGGCACAGAGAAGGTGACGGGGACAGGCAGACACAGAGCTCACCATCCAGGTGGCTCCCAGCTGTCCCCACCCTGCCTGCAGGAGATTCAGGGATCGCCTCTCAGCAGTGAGTCTGAACAGCGGCAAAATAACATCGCATAAATCCGTGTGCTTGCTCTATGCTGGGCACCAGACTAGCACTGGGGCTGCAGCAGTGAATGCAACAGGGTTGACCTCAGGGTTTGGCAAGTGAACAGCGAAATCAAGGTTTCGCCATAACTGTGAGTGGAAAGGGAAGAAGCAGGTTCTGAGAGAGATGGACAGGGGAGACCTAGTTTTGAGTAGGACATCAGAGAAAGCATCCTTGGAGAAGTGACCTGTGACCCAGCACGCTTCCCCTTCGCTGGGCAGTGCCCTGTCCCCACACCTCTCTCTCTCCCTCCCCTTGCCATGGGCTGTGCATCTCTGCATATTGTGCGTGTGTGTGTGTGTGTGTGTCTGTGTGTGTGCCCGTCTGTGTGTGTCTGTGTGTGTCTGTGTGTGTGCCTGCTCTGGCTGTGTCAGGGACACAGTTTATTATTCTTCCCTGACAGTGCTGGACTTATACATTTATGTTCAGTGGCACACAGAACCCAAGAGAGGGAGGGAGGGGAGACAGACAGAGACAGAGGAGAGGCAGAGATGCTGGAGGAGGGTTGGGGGGACTTTGTTCCCCACTTCCTTCGGGCAACCTGGTGCTGTCTCCTGGACCTCTCCCGGTCCCATCCTCCTGGGCTCCTTGGCACCAGATGCCCAGCACCTGGCTTGAGCCCTGATCCCCCCACTGCCATCGTTCAGTTCCTTTACTCCTGGTCAGCTTCACAAGAGATGTCCTTCACCTTTGACACCTGCCCCTGCTCAGACCACCAGGAGAGCCCTCTCCCTCCCGGGGCTCTTTTGCCCACGCATCTCCAGGCAGGCACGGTGCTGGGCAGCTGGGCTTCACGTGAGCGCAGGACAGAGGTGTTGCTGTCTTCACGGAGCTTACTCTCTGGGGCCTTGGGGTCCAGGTGATGCAAGAGGATGCACACTGTACTGGCCACAGGGCCCTCTCTGGCCCTAGAATGTGGAGTGATGGAAAGGGGTTTGCATTATGCTCTGTGAAAATGTTTATTAGTACACTTTTGCTGTACATAATGATTACATTTACCATGGGGGGCTGGTACATGTACAAAACACATCTTCATTTTTTTTTTCACTACCCTTTGTCTTCCCTTCCCTCTCCCTACCATCTCTAGTTTCCCTCCCCATTGTAGAGAATCTATATCTCCCTATTTTGTATTATGTATTTTTTATTTTGCTCTTTAAATTATTTATGTTCTGGGTTTTTCATGTAAGAGAAACCATGTAATATTTGTGCTTGTCTGATTTATTTCACTTAACGTTAAGGTCTCAGGTCTTTTCTGCTCCAAGTTCCCAGGGACTTTTCATCTCGAGGGAGAGAGGGACGGTAGGCAGGAACACTGTGTTTTCTTACCTCTGCCCTTTGTCTGAGAAGGTCTTTTTGTCACACGGCATTTAATCATTTTCAGCCTTCAGGCCCTATCAGACAACCAGCACTCAGCAGGCCAAAGCTCAAAACTTCAAAAGGCCCACATTCTTCCCCGGTGCCCTTAGGGCCTGGTTTTGGGGAACTCTAACTGTCCAGGGTCTTGGGCACATTTAGGTAACATCAAGAAAGAGAAGCTACAGTGGAAGTGGTATGGTCTGGCAGAGTCCTCCTGTCCTGGAAAGGCGCTACTGGGGGAGAAACACCGAGAGACCCACGTGTCAACGGATGCCACCGAGGAAGACGTGCCCAGCTGATACCCGGGGGAAAGCAGAGCCCTGTGGAGAAGGAAGCTGTGGCCTGAGACCTCGAGGGGGGCTGGGAGCCAGCCAGGAGGAGGAGCCGGGCATGAGAGAGGAAGGCTCCAGAAGGCTGGTGTCAGCCTGTGGCAGGGCAGGCACCAAACAGTAGTGGGGAATGATGCCCTCAGACTTACCCCTGGGAAAGATTCTGCTGGTGCATGGATTGGCCCAGTCAAGGTTAAAGACGGGAAAAGTTTCCTGATCTGTAAAGTATGGTAAGCATGCCAGCCCCACAGAGGCGGCAACAAGGTGGGAGGACAGCATACAGTGGGAAACATTTGGTAAGGAGTTCTGATGATTCCCAATTAAACAGTATGAGTCCCAGGTTGCTGGGGGATGTTTCAGGGCCACCCACTTGCGCATGCGTGTCTCAGCACCACCCACTTGCGCATGCGTGTCTCAACTCCATCCTTGTGTGAACCTCCTACTTCGTTCCCAAAGAGCACTTAACGACCAGGGATGTGTTGTTTCATCTGGGGGCTGAAAACAGCCACATGGCCTTCCCCGTAGATGGGCAAGGTGGGACAAATCGCAGGAAGGACAGGAATACCTGCCTCATTGCTTTGTTGATCGTTTTGTGCAAGACCAGTTCATAAAGCTGGCGTCACCTGTCGTGTAAGTCCTCAAGGAATGACAGCTTCTGTGTCTTTGGACAATCTTGAAGGAGTCCTGGAGGTGAGAGCGAGGCCGCCTGTTCACTCCTTAGTACCCAGTAACTCCATGTGCCATCCAGGGGCAAAGTTGCTGTCCTGCCTACAGACCCCCAGAGCCCTCCTCTCTCTCTACCCTGGCCTCATCTTTCCACCTGTCACGCGGACCTTGTAGTGCACGCATGCACACTTTGCAGGAGCCTTGCTGCTCTCGGGCCGGATCCCATGACCTTTCCCTACCTGCAGCCAGAGGGAGCTTTGGCAGAGAAAACTAGAACCATGACTCTTTTTTTTTTGGTACCGGGTATCGAATTTGGATCCTTGCGCCTGCGCAGCAGGCGGCGAAATCGCTGAGCTAAATCCCCGGCCCAGAACCATGACTCTTGTTGTCAAGCTCCAGGTGGCTCCCCATTGTAATTAGAATAAAATTCTGGCTTCTTCATCACTCAGGGAAGCTGGGTCCCCTTCCTGGCCTCTGTCATCTTTTGCCCTTCTCTGGGGACCTTGTGTCATTCAGGGAGTCTCCCCTGTCCCCAGGCCCCTTTCTGCCTCAAGGCCTTAGTGCTTCCTGTGCATGCTGCCTGGAAACTCTGCCCCTATGTCATTATGTGGCTGGCTTTTCCGTATCATTCCTCTAAAGGGCCATTTTCCCACCAACAAAGACTTACTAAGTGATGACTCCGTAGTGCTTCGCCAGCCTTATTTTCTTAACAGCAATTATCATCCTTGGAATTTTTTAAAAAACCAATTATTTATTTTCTTGCTTAACAGGTGTCAAAATGTGAGCTCTATGAGCAAAGGAGCCTTATCTCTCCAGTAAAAACGAAGTCCAGCACATGGCACATATTGCATATGTAATAGAGAATGAATGAACAGCAGTCATGGAGAGGGCAGTGGTGGTGGTGATGGTGGCAGGGAGAGGTGACAGTGATACTGAGGAGGAGGAGGATGGCCTTGGTCCCCCGGAGTCCTTGACTGGTTTGCTGGTGGCCTTCCTGTCCTTGTGTCCCATGCTGCTCTTTGTGCTAAGTCTGAGCGTCCTCTAGTGCACATAGCACCTCCAGACCCTCAGCCACAAAGCCCTGTACACCTCCCTGCTTAATATTCAGCTTAAACTTTACACACTCTGTTTAAACATTTCAGCACCTTCTCCTCCATTCCGGATCTCACCAAAAATAAAAATATTTTGGTACTGCGAATAAAAGCAAATATTTGATACCATTTGGCATTTTTCAGTGCATTAATTAGCAATTCGCTGGATAAATATTGCTGTGTAAACCAACAACCACTTCCCAATAATTAAAAGCCAACTCCAATGTTATGAGAAAAGCCTCTGGTGTGTGCTCCAAGCTCTGGGAAATGCTGTCCTCAGCTGTGGCTGCAGTGAGAGGGTGGGGAGGTCCCAGCTTTAGCTCTAGAGTGAGGGTGGGAGCTGCAGGTGCTGGCAGTGGGCTGCTGGGGTGCTGGGCACCCTTCCTGGGTCCTGGGCCTCTCGGGACCCCACGGATCACTGGGGAAAATGTGAGAAGCAGAATTGGCCAAGGCTTTGTGGTTAGAACAGGAGTCGGTCTGTATCTGTGGTTACATGTATTGGTAACCCCAGACTCAGTCCCTCACTTGCTGTGTGACCTTGAAAAAGGCACTTTTTTCTTGAGTCTCAGGTCCTTCATCTGACCAGTGGGTATAAAAGTCTCAGCTCACGGGATTGTTTGGAGGATGACAGGATGAAATGCATGTGTTCAGCACCCAGGACACACTCAGCAAGTACTGGTTCCTGGTTGTTGCTCTGGGTGGTTTGCTCTGGGTCTAACCTCTGGGCCTGTGTCTCTCATCTTTAGGCTCTTCCCCAGTGCTGCCTGCTCAAGCAAGGTGGTGGGCCAAATCATGGCCCATCACCTTCGTGTTCAGTCTGTCTCTAAAATATCTTCATGATCTGTGAAGCCAAATGCTAATGGCCAAGTGTGAGTCCTCCCCAGTCCCCGGCTTAGCTGAGGTGGGAGGAAAGAGGGCAGTGGCAGTTCAGCTGCAGAACACTGTATGGCCAGGCTGCAAGTGGAAGATCTTGTCCCCTGAGCTGTGATCTCAAGCCTGGGAGTCCTGGGGACTTGGGGTGGATGAGTCCCGTGGCTCAGGAAGTGGCCTGAGCAAGCTATGAAAGATGCTGAGCTGAACCTTTTCATTTAGCTGCTTCCTCCCTCCTCCCTTTCTTCTGAAATTACACAGGCCTATAAAAACAGGGGAGCATGGAAGACATGCACCACCAGGAACAAGGATGTGACTGTGAGACATTATTAACAGCGAGACTCTCTTCCGACACTGGAGGACCCTGGCTGGGGAAGGGCCGGGCATTGTGGCATGCACTGTGCCAGAAGAAGGAGCCACCCTGGAGACATCAAGCTTCTAGGGATTCATAGCTACTGTGCACCAGTCCCTGGCTTGAGAAAGTCATGCCCATCCTCTGATAGTGAACCTTCCTCACATCACTGGGACAAGAGGGTGTCACTGAACCCTGTCTTAGTCATTTCCTTGTTGCTGAGATGCCATACCAGGCACCTGAAAGTTAAAGGAGGAAAGGTTTATTTCAGCTTATGATTTGTAGAGGTTTCAGTCCATGGTCAGCTGGCTCCGAGGCAGGATGGCATGGCACAAGAAAAGTGCGGTAGCTAGGAAGCAGAGAGAGTCAAGGGAGAAGTCCGGAAGGGAGCTATAGCCTTGTTACACCCACTGTGAAGCACCTGTTCTGACCATGCCCCTCCCCTAAGAGCAAGCCAGCTATAATGCCCCTGTAAGCCAGTCACCTTCCAGTGCTCCCACCTAAGATCCCTCGAAGCTTCAGAGGAACATCTAAACATAAACCATAACAACCTCACCTTGCACTAGAGAGACCAGGGCCAAAGAGTATATCATTCTTAGCTACTTGGCTAGTAAGAGGGTGAGCTGGAATCTGAAGCTAAGACCAATTCAGAGGCCATGGTCATTACTCCCAGGTCATTATTCCCCTATGCATAAGGAGACCCAGCAGAAGTCAGTAAGTCATCTAAGCACAGGTTGGCTGAGCCTAAAGGCAAGTGGGCTGTAGGGCCGGAGGTGGAACCAATTTTTAGAAGCACCTTAGGCAGCAAGGCAAGGGACCAGGTTGGAGTTCCCAGTAGAGACTGGCCCACAGGGTTGCGGCCAGCCAGTCAGGTAGGGAGGCCACACCCTAGGCAACTGAGAGCTGCACCCCCGCTTCAGAAACAAAGCCCCCCTAAAACACAAGAGAATCAAATTTAAAACTACTATAAACAGCAAGAAGATTCAACAAGGTACTGGGGTACGTACCAGAAAGTATAATGGAAGCTAGAAAGTAAAATGGAAGAAAATATTTTTCATAGCAGAAAAATCTAGGAATAAATTTATCAGGAAATTTGCATGAGCTGGGGCTGGCTTCTCTGTATCATTGTTTCCCCAGGAGTCCTGTCTCTGTGTCCCATGTTGCTCTTTGCACTACCTCTTATACTGTCACATGCATGCTCCAGTAGCCCCACACCTCTTAGATATGAAATCCTGAAACATGGATCCCTCACCTGAGCTCTCCTGGTCCCCTCATCTGGGTCTGGAAGATTAGAACAGCATTCTCATCTCAGCCCCCCAAGATGGACAAATGCTCACTGGGAGAGTGAGCAGATGGAGAAAAAAACCACTGACCACGTGAAAAGACTCAGTGGTGTGTACAAACATTCCCCTTTGATAATTTCCTACCAGAATCAGCAGAAATCTTTAGAAAGATCTCCCATTTTTGTGCCCAGTGAGATTCCAGGAGATGCTGTATATCTGAAAATGGTAGATTGTGAGATGGGAGAAGCCTGGTTTCAGCTGAAAAGTGTGATGGCTACATTTTGAAGGCAGTAGATAGAGGCAGAAAATAGCAGATGGAATATTGTGGAAAGACAGAATGAAGTCCTTCAAAAGATAGGTCTCAAAAAATCTTATAATTCATAAGAAAGGAATAAAAAAAGAATGAGATTATTGAAGAAATATCCAGTAAATAAAATAAAATAAGCGATAGTCAATAGAATAATAAAATTACCCTTTTAATATTATGTAAAGTTAAGGGGGAGACCTGGAATCAGGTGAAATTTTTGGATTTTAAGGATTAAAACCAAGATCCTGTAAGTATCCAGGAAGAAAAAAATGGTAATAAATTTGTTACAAAATATGCATGAGCTATATTAGTTTTAGAGGATAGATTAGTTATACAATTGTATTATATATAGTATTATATATAGTTATACAATTGTAGTATAGAATTGTATAGAATTAGTTATTACAGAATTATTTAGTTGTAGAACAGATTTGGCTATGTGTACAGAGGGGGATCTAAAATAACAATGCCTAAAACAATAGAAAACATTTCATATAACAGTACAAAACCATGTGGTTCAAAATTTATGTGGTTCAGGGTTTGCATACAGACTGTGATCCATGAGTTTTTCCAGGACTTTGAAAGCACAAATTCCTTCTCCTTTGTTTCTCTGCCATTCTTATCATATTACTTTTATCTGCAAGGATCCTTGGCATACTAACCTAAGAAAGGTATGCACCCTCTCCTCTTCAAATTAGCACTAGAGGTTCTCTATATCAACCTTTACATCCATTGGCCAGAACTTAGTCACATGACTGTCCCTAGCTGCAAGGGAGGCTGGGAAACAGTTTTTATTCTGAGAAGCCATGTGCCCAGTTAAAATGAAATTCTGTTGTCATGAGAGAAAAGATAACTCTTAGGGAACTCTTACTTCAATACATTAGGACTTGAAATTAAAGGTAAACCGAGAGAACAAAAAATAACACTTCTCTAGAAATTTCTTAAATTCTGTAAAAATTGGCACTTGTGTAAAAAAAGAAAAGTTTTATAAAAATTACAGAAAATTTAGCAAATATAGTAAACTATATATTTCAAGCCATTGGAAATAGTTAAAGTAATACTCAGAGTAAAAGCCTTAGGTATTGATATCAATAAACAAGAAAGATGAAAACAAGAAAATTAAACATTTGATCTAAGAAGTTAGAAAAAGAACCAAACAAACCAAAGCAGAGCAGAAGCAAGAAATTAGTAAAGATAAAAGAAGAAATTATGAGTTAATAAGCAGAAAACAGAACTAATTACACAAGGAAACCAATAAAATCTATACATCAGAAGATAACCTAATTAAGAAAAAGGACAAGAAAGCCTAAATATGCAAAATAAGAAATTATAAAAGAAAAATAACTACAGAACAAGGAGCAAGTAAAGAATCTTGAAACTGCTTAGGTAAACTATGTAAATACATTTTAAAAACTAAATGAAGATGACAATTGTTTCCAGCGTATTCCAGCCCAGGAGAGTCTACAAAGACTCTAATTAGCAGATACTTCCAGTATCACATGGTGAGCATTTTAAAAGGATGTGTGTATGGGATGTGTGTTGATGTCTTCTAATGATTTTAATAAAGCAAGCACAACACTCATACCCAAATGTAAGTAAGATTGCATAAAATAGAAAGTATTGTCACTTACTAAAAACAATATAAATAATACTGAATGAAACTTAAGTAAGCCAAATCTAACAGCACATTCAAAGAAAAATGCATCATGACCAAATGAGGTTTATTTCACAAATGTACAAATTGTTCATTAAGGGAAATACTAATACAATTAATTGTAGTAATAGATTCAGGTAGGAAATCTACATCATCTTGTTCATAGATACAAAAATATATTTAAAAGAAATTCAGCATTTGTTTTTGATAGAAACAGCTAATAAAATAAAGGCAAGCAGTTTCTTTCCTAAAATGTCTATCTCGGCACAAAAGTCACTGTCATGCTTCATAAGAAAGCCCTGTAAACATTTGCACTAAAAGCAGGAGCAAGACAAGAAAGACCTGCTCATATCCTAGTATTATACATCAAGTTGAAGGCACTAGTCACAAGGAAATTAAAGGGATCAAAAATTAGAGGCCCGGGGATTTAGCTCAGTGGTTCTGCCGCCCTCCTTGCAAGCGCAAGGACCTGAGTTTGATCCCCAGTACCAAAAAAAAAAAAAAAAATTAGAAATGGAAATCAAATAATTGTATTTGTGGATAAAAATCATCATACATCCAGAAAACACAAGAGAATCAAATTTAGAACTACTACAGACAGCAGGAGGACTCAACAAGGTAGTGGGGTGCAAACCAGTTCTGTATATAAAAACAACCAGTTAGAAAGTGCAGTATCTTTCATAATAGCAGAAAAACCCAGGAATAAATTTATCAGGAAATTTGCATGACCTGCAACAAAAATCTTTGCAACTTCCTAAAGTTCTAAAGAATAGATCAACAATTGTTCACAAATAGATAGCAAATAAATACTAATGGGGAGGTCACTTTAGCATTATAAGTTTATTTTTGGTCATTGTATGGCTGACGTTTTTGTTATAACAAGTAATGCGCATCACTTTCAAATGCCCAGGAAACATTGAGAAAGAGGGATCATTGTTATGGTTCACATCTAAAATGTCACCCAAAACACGCGGGTGTGAAAGGTGAAGGGTTCGTGGAGGCACTGTACTCATCCGTGGGTAAATTCACTGATGATGCAGAGCTGAATGTGCTGTTAAGAGGTGGCCCTGCTCCAAAGAGGCAGAAGAGGCAGACACTGGGGCTGTGACCTGAAGGGTCCATCTCCTGTCCTGGTCCTCCCTTCTGTCTCTGTCTCCTGTCATGGGTTGGACACCTTTGTCTCTGCCATCTTGTTTCTGCCCTGGAGCCAGCTGACTATGGCCTGAAACGGTGAGCCAGAATACGCCTCTCCTCCTTTAAATTGTGGCTCGTGGGTATTTTGTCCCAGTGACAAGAAAGTGATTAAGGAAATCATTAGCAAGGCCAGAAAGAAGACCCAGAATACCCCAAAAGCAAGAAGTTGTAGAAGCCACATTTTTATGACCTCAAAAGTAATGGAACTAGAAATTAATTACAAAGAGAATACAATAAGCATCTTCTTGAAAATGGAAAATTAGTCTTCTAAGTAATTACTTTGTGAGCTAGGAACTAGACTACAGTTGTAGAATATTTACAAAATGAGACAGTGACGAAACAACACATTAACACAGGGTGGGGCTGTTCTTGTGCTCTGGGATCAATTCACAGCTTCAATTGCCTTTATTATTTCAGGAGCAAAAATGGAGTAAGTACCTAAGGCAAGAAATTTAAAAAAAAAAAAAGCAAAATAGAAAACAGAAGAAAGAAATTAATGAAGATACTAGATGAAATTAATGATTTAGAAAATTTTAAAAGCAGACATGGTTTCAACATCTAACTGCTACTTCTTTAGAGCCATCTAGAGAAAGGACAGTTTTTATGACATAATGACTCAAGAAGAACGTGAAAAATATGAGAGAGAAAGCAGTAGGATAAAAGAGAAAGCAAGCAAAACAATAGATGTGGGGATTTTAAAACCGTACAAGAATATTACATGAATAAATTTGAAAATCTCAAAATGAACAATATTCCAGGGAAACATAAAGTAACAAAACAGAAAACACAAGTATACAGATACCAACTGAGGTAGAAGTTTAGAATTTAGTCAGAATCACTTGGCTTAATGGGATTTACTGGGGTATTGTTTTATTTATACCAAAAAGTTAGAAAGCTTCTCAATTCATATTATGGATCTGTATGTATGTGTTCCTTCAACATTTTGGATGCTAATCCCAGGATGAAGTCCATCAAAAATTCTGCTGGGGTTTTTTCCTTTTTTCAGTTCTGGGGATAGAACCTAGGGCTATGTGTATGCTGTACTTCTGAGTTACATCCCCAGCTCTCTGCTGGTGTTTTGATTGACATTATACTGAATCTATATATTCATTCAGGGACAACCAATTCTGAGCCTTTTAAAGTAAGAAATGATATATCCTTTTATTTATGTAGAGCTTTACTCATTAGGGAGATGGAAATCAGAATCACAGTAAGATATGAGTTCACACCTATTAGCAGGCAGTCACTGGGGCCGTGACCTAAAGGGTCCATCTCTGTCCTGGCTCCTCCCTTTTGTCTCTGTCTCCTATCAATTAACAAGCATTGATAAGGATGTGGAGAAGTTGAAACACTTGTGCCCCATTGAGGAGAATGTAAAATGGTGTAGCTGCTACAGGAAACAGTATGGGGGTTCTTCAAACATTTACAAATGGAATTATCATATGATCCCGCAAATCTGCCTGAGTCTACATCCCAAAGAATTGAAAACAGTATCTCAAAGATATATTTATAAACCCATGTTCATAGCAGCACTATACACCAGAGCCAGAGGTGGAGTCAGCACAAACATTCATTGATAGATCAATGGATAAACAAAATGTGGCACATACACACAATGAAATATCATTCAGCTTTAAAAATAAAGAAGATTCGGACACATGCCACAACCTCGATGAACCTTGAGGACATTATTTTAAGTGAAATAAGCCAGAAACAAAACAGAAAATACTGTATGATTCCATTTATATACAGTATCAAAAGTGGTCAAATTCATAGAGAAGGAAAATAGAATAGTTGCTAGGGACTGTGAGATGGGTAAGAAGGGAGTTTTTCCATTTTAAACATGATGCTAGATTTTATTAATATTCCATCTAGAATTTTTGCTTCTGTGTTCATGAAATAAGACCCTATTTTCTATATCTTACTGGTATGCTTTAATTTTGAATAAAGGTATTTCCAGCATCCTAGAAAGAGTTGAGAAACCTTTTCTATTCTTGTGGATACTGGTTTATGACATGTAATGGTTACTTTTGAGTCAACTGGACCAGGCCATGGAGTGCCCAGTTATTATTCTGGGTTTGTTTGCAGGGCTCTTTGGGTGACATTGACATTTGAATCAGTAGACTGCATGAGGCAGATCATCCACCCTAATGTAGACGCCCCCATATCCATTCAGTTGAATGCCTGAATAGAACAAAGAGGCCAACACTCCCAGAGTTAAAAAGGAACAACACCTGCCTGAACTGCTTTGAAGTAGGACATCTGCTTTTTTCTTGCTCTTGATCTCCTGCTGAAACATCAGCTCTTCCTGGCTCTCAAGCTTGCTGGGTTTCTACCAGAATTACAGCACTGGCTCTCCTCATTCTTAGGCCTTTGGATCCAGAATGGGCCATTGGCTCTCCTGGGTCTCCAGCTGGATGACTACAGATATTGGGACTTGTCAGCCTCCAAAGTTGCAGTGCATGAACCAATTCCTTATAATTTCTCTCTCTAGGTATAGATAGGTCCTATTTGTCCTGTCTCTCTGAAGAACCCTGACTTGCACAAGAAGATTATGTGTTCATAGAATGTTTGATAGAAGTTGACTGTTACCATCTGGGCCCAGTGATTTTCTTTTGGGGTGGAGGAGGAGTTAGGTTTTACAGTAATGATCCCCCCCCCTTCCCCCTCCACGCCTCTCCTCCTTCTCCTTCTTCTTTTGTGGTACTGGAGGTTAAACCCAAACCCAATAGTTCACACTGAGCTACATCACCCATCCTTTTTATTTTTCACTTTGAGACAGGATCTTGCTAGCTTGCCCAGACTAATCTCAAACTTCTGATTTCTCCTGCCTCAACCCCCAAGTAGCGGGGATTAGAAGTGTGAGCCACCACCCTGGCAGTGATCCAATCCCATGATTATCGATCTACTCAGAGTTTCTAATTCTTCCTGAGACCGTCAGGAAATTGGACATTTTGGACTAGATTTTTTATTTCACTGGTACAAAGTTGTTCAAAATGTTTTTTTTGGGGGTCTTTTTGAGATAGGCATCTTACTATGTAGTTCAGGTTGGCTTCAAACGCATAGTGATCCCTCTGCTTCAATCTCCCAAGTGCTGGGATTACAGGCATGTGCCACTACACCTAGCTTCAAGACATTCTTTTATGTTGTTAAAATTGCTATTTTCTATGTGTTTATTTCTGTTATTAGTTCCTAATACCATTTATATATGCCTTTTTCTTAATTAGGTTTTGTTGATCTTAACCATTGTGTGTTTTTAAAATTTAATTATTTTCTTGTCTTATATTTACTGTTTCTTTCATTTTTCTTCTTTGAATTACTCAGTTGTTCTTTTTCTAGTTTCTTGTCAGGTTTATAGTTTGTTAATTTTCTATTTCTTTTCTTACCTAATAATATAAATCTAAATTGTGCCCTCTAAGTACTACTTGATATGTACTATTTGAATTATCCATAACTATTCTTCCTTTGATCCACAAGCTATTTATACGTGTACTATAACATGGAGTTTTACTGCTTTTTTTTTTTTTTTGCACTACTGGGGATTGAACTCAGGACCCTGAGCTTGTGAGGCAGGCTGCGCGCCACTGAGCTAAATCCCTGGCCCTTTACTGCTTATTTTTTAAAATAGATTTTTATTAGTGCCTGTTAGTTTTACAAACCCTGGGTTTTAAGGTGATATTTTCATACATGCATATATTTTGATCATTGCTGTCCTCCCATCACCCTGCTTTATCCCCTTCCCCTCCCTCTTATTCCCTTCCTCTTATCTAATAATAATCTCCCTTCTATTTTCATGTCATCTTTTTTAGATTTCACATCTTAGGGAAAATATATGATGCCCGTCTTTCTGATTCTGATTTATTTTGCTTAACATGATTATCTCCTGTTCTATCCATTTTCCTTCAAATGACAAATTTCATTCATCTTCATAGATAAATAATACTCCATTTTATATACATACCATACTTAGTTTCTTTCTCCATTTATCTGTCAATGGGGACCTAAGCAAGTCCTATATCTTGGCTATTGTGAATTGTACCACAATAAACCTGAGTTTTTAGGTATCCCTAGAGTATGCTGATTTTAATTCCTTTGGGTATACACCAAGGAGGGGTCTAGCTGGGTCATATAGTAGTTCTATTTTTAGCTTTTCATAGTGGCTGTACTAATTTACATTCCTGGCAGCAGAGTATAAGGGTTCCTGTTTCCTCCGCTTCCCCACCACCATGTATCATTTTTTACATTCTTGATGATAGTCATTTTGACTAGTGAAATGGAATCTCAGTGTAGTTTTGGTTTGCATTTGGCTGATGGCTAAGGATCTCAAAGATTTTTTTCTTATACCTACTGGCCATTTATACTTCTTTTGAGGAGTGTCTGTTTAATTTATTTGTTGATCTTGCTATTATTTCCTGTGCCATTGCAGTCTTATTCAGAAAGTCTTTACCTGTGCTTATGGTTTCAAATATTTTCCCTATCCTTTCTTTTAACGATTTCAAAGTTTTAGGTCTTATACCTAGGTCTTCGATCCATTTTGAATTAATTTTTGTACAGGGTGAGAAAGATAGAGATCTAGTTTCAATCTTCTACAAATGGATATCCAGTTTCCCAGCATCATTTGTTAAATAGACTGTCTTTGATTCCTTTGTCGAGAATCAGATGGGTATAGGTTTGTTTCTGCGCCCTCTATTCTATTCCACAGTCTATGTATCTATTTCTCTGCTAGTACTATGTTGCTTTTCTAAACTACAGCTTTGTAGTATAACTTTAAATTGGGTATTCTGAAGCTTCTGGAGTTGATTTTTTTTATTAAGGATTAGTTTGGCTATTCTGGATATTTATGTTTCCATATGAATTTTAAGACATGTTTTCTAGTTCTGTGAAGAGTGTCATTGGAATTCTGATGAAGACTGCATTGAATCTGTAGGTCATTTTTGATATTATGGTTACTTTAACAATATTATTTCTGGTTATCCATAAACATGGGGGATCATTTCCATCTTACAGAGGCTTCAATTTTTTTCTTCAGTGTTCTGTAATTTCCACTGTAGAAGTCTTTTACTACATTGGTTGATTTAGTGACTTTTTTGGAAACTATTGTGAATGGAATTGTTTTCCTGATTTCTTTCTCAGGTGGTTTATTATTGATGTGTAGAAAAGCTATTGATTTTTTAATGTTGATTTTTTTTTACCCTATTACCTTTTTATTTATGCAGATTCAATTCAATTGTGGTCAGAGAGAATTATCCTTATGTTAACAATTCTTTGAAATTTGTTGAGATTTCCTTTATCATTTTGTCTGTCAATTTTTGGAAACATTCCTACGTACTTGAAAAGAATGGGGTTTCTATTATTGTTGCAGGGTTTCTAGTTTATTGATTATATCAAGATATGTTAATTATCTTATTTAAATCTTCTATATCCTTACCAAATATTTGTCTCCTTTATCTCTAAGTTACTATAGACTCTGTTTAAAGTTTTCCACTGTGACAGAGAATTTTCAACTTTTTAAATGACCTTATGATTTTTTACTTTATATATTTTGTGAGGCTGTGGTTTTAGAGAGATACATAGTAATAAAACTGTTATATATTACAGGTGAGGTGTTCCTTTTGTCATTATCTACTGATACTCTTTGTAGCTAATTATGACTTCTGGCTTAGAGTTTATTTTCCCCTGCTGGTAATGTAGTCGCCTCAACTTTTATCTGGTTACTCCTTGCTTTGTGTAGTTTTTTTTATCCTTTTACTTTCAATTTTTTAGTACACAAATAAATGGATTTTGAGTTTTAAAAGTCAATCTGAACATCTGATTTTTGAGTGGATGGAGTTTGGTCCATTTACATTTATTGTAAGCCACCATGCCTGTTTAGTCTGCTGTGTTATTTTATACTTTCTTGTGTACCGTGCTTTTAATTTACTTCTTTTCCTATCTTCTTTTGGGTTGGTTGAATGCTTCACATTCATTTTTTTAATTTAATTTTTGAATATTTTTATGTTTAATGAAAAATTGTGAATATAAAACCAAGTTCTACACATAATACCTTAGGTTTCCCTATTGCTTCTTGCATTAGTGTAGTTCATTTGTTCCAGTAATTGAAGCAGTATTGGATTACTATTGTTTCCTAAATAATAAATTTTATTAATATTCCCTTTTATTTCATCTGATGTTCTTTTTCTGTCTTGGGGTCCTATTCAGGATTCCACATCATATTTATGTTTGCTTAGGTTCCTCTTAACTGTGACTGTTTCTCTCATCTTTGATGACAGTTTTGGGGTCAGTTATTTTGTAGAGTATCTCTCATTTGGAATTTGTATGGTTGGTTTTTTATGCTTAACTTGGGGTTACGGGTTTTAGAGGTAACTACGGAGGTTGACGGGCCATTTTGGCATGATGTCATATTAAGGGTGCACATTACCCACATAACATCCCTCTCGATGTTGATTTTGATCACTTGGCAGAGGCGGTGTTTGTCATGCTTCTCTTTTGCAAGGTTGGAAGGAGCACCATGTGTGCAGCCCACATTTATGGAGTGGGGAATTAAACTCTTCTCCCTTGTAAGCAGATCATTTGCATAAATTATTTGGGATTCTTTTGCATGGAAGATTTCTCTTTCCTCCCCTATTTGTTTTTCACTTATTTGCTTCAGAAAGGACACATGGTTATTTTATACCTTGGTTATAATCCACTGCTCCTTTATTTTGTTACTCAGATTGTTTCACTTTGACCATTGGGAGCTTTTGGAGCTGGGTCCCATGTCCCTCAGACGTACTCCTAGTATGTGTGTGCCTGCACACGAGTGTGTGTGGGTTCCAGCACTTCCTCACTCTCTGGCCTTAACGATGCTCCCAGCTTATTTTATGTATTTTCTCCTCCAGGACTAGGATCAACCATTTTTGCAAGGAGCCCTTGTTATTTTCATTGGAGAATGATGTATACTAGAAACTTATGTTTAAAATTTTAACATTAAAGCTTGATTTAACAAATATTAAGGCAAATAATAATAATGATCCTCCTCCTTCAAAATCTTATACATTTTAACTCTGAATATCCTCTCCAGGCTTACATGGTATGCTTGTCCCATATTTAAGTCTTGTCTCATTTTTATACTTCTAAAATCCACGATGATCATCGATCTTTACAACCCACATTATTTAAAAATGTATTTTGTTCTCTTTTTTTTATATAGCTTGCATTTTGAGTGACTCTCACAGGTGCATGAGTTAAAGGATGAGTCCCTGGGGAGATGCTATCAAGAGGGGGTAGAAACTTGAAGTGACCTAGGGGGACATATTTAGGTCTTCGGGGCTGTGCCCTTGAAGGAGATCGTGGGTACCCAGACCCCTCTTCTCTCTCGTTGCTCTCTGGTCAGGAGCTGAATGGTTTGGCTCCACTGCAAGCTCCCATCATGATGTGCTGCCTCAGTTTAGGCCAAAAGCAATGGGAACAATTGATCATGCACCGATACCTCCAAAATCATCAGCCAAATAAACCTTTCCTCTGTATAAGCTAATGCTCTCAGGTATTTTATCATAATGACAGAAAATTGACCAACATATCATTGCTCTTGTGTCTCATGCTTTCTATGTTCAATTTCATTCTACTTGAAGCACCTTCTCTAGTAGTTCTTTCAGAAGCCATCTTAGAATCTCCTTCATCTCTTTCTTAATCTTGATGAGAGTTTAGTTGTACAGGAGGCATTTTGCATCTGCAAGTTCTGTGTCAACCAACTGCAGATTGAAAACATTTTTTTAAAAGTTCTAGAAAGTCAGAAACAGCACAATGTGAGTTTTGCCACACCACCCACTGCACTGAATCCCCCTGCTGTAGATTCCTTCTATTTCACAGATCCTCAGTCTCCCAGCATGCACCTCAGCACCATGCCCTCTGCATCTCACTTACGTACAGGGTAGTTAGGCCTACGATGTCTTCACTCAACATGTGTAGGTATTTTTTCTTGTCATTATTCCCTAAATAATGCAGTACATCAACTATTTACACAGTATTTACATTGTCTTAGGTATTATAAGGAGTCTAGAGATGATTTAAGGTATGCAGAATGATGTGTGTAGTTTATGTGCAAAACTCAGTATTCACAGGGGGTCCTGGAACCACTCCCCTGCAGATACTGACAGTCCACTATTTAGGATTCTAAGTTGACAGTTATTTTCCTTCATCACTTTGAAAATATTATTCCATTGTCTTCTGGCTGCTGTTTTTTCCAGACATCTGCTGTCAGTCTCATTTCCATTTCCTATTGATCTTTCTCCTCTGTCTTATTTTTTTTTAAGTTCTTTACTTTTGCTTTAGTGGCCTATAATTTCATTATGTTGTGTCAAGATATGAATTTATTTTTATTTATGCTCTCATGACACATTGGGGTTGCAAATATTTAAAACTCCGTATTGTTGTTTTAAGCTGTGCCAAAAGGCACATAGCATCAAATTTACCATCTTCACCACTTTTGCATTCACTCTTTTGTGCAACCTTCACAACTATCCATCTCCAGAACTCTTTATCTTGCAAAACTGAAACTCTGTCTCTATTAAACAATTCTCCATCTCCTCCTCTCCCCGGCCTCTGGAAACCGTCATTTACTTTTTGCCTCTGTGAATTTCACCAGGCCCCTCCTGTAGGTGAAGTCACAGAGCATCGATCCTTTTTGTAACTGGCTTATTTCACTGAGCATAATATCCTGAAGATTCATCCACATTATGGCCTGTTTCAGAATTTTCTTTCTTTTTAAGGCTGAATAACACTTTGGCATACACACACGTCACAATTTGTTTATCCGTCCGTCTGTGGATGAAGACAGGGGTTGCTTCCATCTCTTGCCTAGAGTGAATAATGATGTTATGAACATGAGTATGCACGCATCTCTACCTGTTTCAATTCTTGGATTATTGGATCATAGGATAATCCTATTTTTATTTTTTGAGGAGCCTTCATATTTTTCCATAGCAGCAAAACTTTCCCACCAAAAAGCCACAGGGTTCCAGTCACCGACATCCCTGTCATTTTGCGTTTTCTGATAGTAGCCAACCTAATAGGTGCCAAGAGCGATCTCACTGTGCTTTTGATTTGCATTTCCCTAATGATTAGTGAATTGTGTGATTATCAATGTGTTGTATTTTAAGGCAGTTCTGGATAATTCTCAGCCATTCTATCCGTGAATGCTGCCATTCCCGTTTCCGTTTCTGTACTTCCTCTTTTCCCTTCCTGCACTAAAAGAATTTTCCCTGCTGTACCCCTCACTGTGAGCTCAACCTCAGGTTGTCTGACTTCTCACCCAACTGATGGCCAAAGCCTCGTTACCTGTCCTTGTAGGAGCATGGACTTCCTCTCCTCTTTCTCTGAGCAGCCGCAGTGACAGCTCATGTGCTTGTCTCTCTGGTTTTCAGTTCTCACTTTAGTTATTGCCCCTGGAAAGTTCCTCTACTTTTCTGTAAGCTCAAGAATTCCTTACAGCATATTGAGCATTGGCGGGTGTTTGTGGCAGGGAGGTTTTGTGGGTATCTGATCCACAGTATTTCTAGATCTAGGAGCCCTTCCAACTCATTTACAAAGCTAAATAAACTTGACAAAAGAGAGCACCAAAAAGAAGGCTGCAGGCTAATCTCATTTACAAATATAGATGCAAACATCTTAAATAAAAGATTAGCAAATTGAATTTAGCAATATATTAAATGAATATCCCACAATGACCAGGTAGGGTATGTTATTGGAAAGCAAGGACAGTTCTATTTTCGGAACTCTATTAATATAATTCATCATATTAATAGGCCAAATGGGAAAAACCAGGGATGATAAAAAGCCATTTGACAACATTCAGCATCCATTTCATAGAAAAACCTTTCTTGGCAAAATAAAAATAGAAAGAGTCTTCTTTCTATAAGAAAGGCTCACTGAAACATCTCATATTTGAAGGTGCAGACAGTTCTGCCTGGGAACCTTCTGAAGGTAGAGAGGATCCCCTCCAGCCCTTCGGGCCCAGAGAAACAGAAACAGCTATGTTATGTTGGATAAGCAGCTGTTGTGTGCTGAATGCCTCCGAGCCTCAGTTTTCTCATCTGTGAAATGGATTCTCTCTTCCCTGGAACACTGACTGAAAAGCCCCCACCCGGGGCAACAGCTCAAGGAATATTAATTAGTAACGTGGTACTTCCCTTCTCACTCACCTCTCCCATGACCCAGTCTCTGGGTCTCCTCTTCTTTTTCATATCTCTTCTTTTCATATCTTTTTCATATCTCTGTAACCCCAAATGTGGCCGGCTCAGTCTTCTTAGCCAAGCCAAGCCTCCTAGATGGGGGAATTTAGGGACCTCAAGTTAGCACTCAAAGTCAGGAAGAAATATCCCTGGGGCCTGGCCTCTGCCAGGGCTGCTGCTCAGGCAGGAATGGAATCAAGTTAGTGACCCTGGATTCCAGGGGAGATCTGGAGGTCAGGTGGTGCATCTGGGCACTGGTCCCATTGAGGGAGCTTTCTGCCTTCTGGCCCAACAAGGGAGGTACAGGGTGCATGGTGCCTGCTGGGAAAAGATGTATCTGGGCCTGGTGGGCTGCCTGCTATTCTTCCTACTTCTGGGTTCCTTCTTCTGGGGCAGAGTCTGGGGTCACCACCCCACAGCTGCTAGGTGAAGACCACAGTCAGGCCTTGGCCCCTGCCCCGGGTGGCCACTTATGGGACCCTCTTTCTCTTCCACAGGCCCCTGAGCTTTCTTCACCACCCCAAACCTACCTCACACCCCACGCTTCTACACACCCTGTGGCTTCTGCTCTCCTCTGGCCCAGGGCCCTGGCTCATGTGAGTTAGCATCAGTCCGGTCCCTGCGAGGACCATGCTGCCTGGTATTAATGCTAGCCGTGTATTAACCATGCCTTTTATCTCTGCAGCCCGATGTCCTGACTTACAGGGAGGGCTGAGCGGTTGGAAACACAGCCCCTTTCATACACAAGCCAGAGCCCCGGTACTCACCTCCTCCTTGACCCGCCTCTGACTTTTCCACCTGCCCTGATCTCGAGAGGGTCAGGAGCCAGACAATTAGGACAGTCCCTGTACGCTAGGCCACTGCGGTTACTCGAACACGACCCTTCTCTCACCTGCTCCTTCCATGGAGACCACAGTTGGGACGACGTTTCCCCCTCGCCCTCTGCCCTCTGCCACGGGCCCCGTGGCCCCTGCTCTTGGGATGAAGAGTACAAAACAGCCTGTCTTCTCCTTGCACTCCTGTCCTCATCGCTTGGTCCCACTATATCTGAATCATAATAAAACCTGTTGAAAGCAGTAAGGACAGGCTCGGTTATGCTGAGGTAATGAATGAATGAATGAATCTCCACGTCTCAGTGGGTTGATGTGCAAAACTGGATGGTCTCGGTGGCTCTCCGGGACAGGGTCTTGCATGCGGCGACTCTGTCACTCAGGCTGCAGGGGTCCCCCGCTCCTGGAGCTGCACCCTTCAGAACATACCCGAGGGTGAGGGAGTGCAGGGCTTTGAGACCAGCACTTAGATTCTTCAGCCCAGAAGCACAGCACAGCGCTTGTGCTCATGGCCCCATTGCACGCAAGGTGGCTGGGGGCATGGCCCTCCAGGGTGCTCGGGAGAGGAGGCGAATGCGAGGCGGGGCACACCGGGAGTTTCTGTCACATCCCTTCGGCAGCATTCGGGGTCAAAAAGAGCGCTGTCCGGATTTGGGCTGTTTCCCTCCCATCCTCAGCCCCAGGCTGCTCTGACTGGGAGGCTGTGTCACCTCCTCAGGCAGGGGGCCTGGCTGGGTGCTGTGTGGAGCAGGAAAGAGTAGGAAAGAGGCACGGGTGGAGGGAACTTCTTATTTTGTCATCTCTCTGAGACAAAGTGGACCAGTTTAAGGGCGCTGTCAGCTGGCACTTTAAAAAGTGAAAGGTTGAAACACAGCAAGTGAGAGAGAGAGAGAGAGAAAGGGAGAGAGAGAAAGAGAGAGAGCTCCAGTCCCAACCGGGCAGACACAAATAGCGACTTTTAATTATATAATCTGCTTTTGATGAATTTATTTCTGACAGTTTTATAGGTTGACGAGAGAGTGCATTTTAGATGCAAAAAAACCCATTATTCATTCCAGACTCTTTGAGCATAAAAATTGTCAAATGATTTTAATACAGTTTTAAGTTTTATGTTTATTGTCAAGGGAAAAAAAAGTCCACAGCAATTACCGAGTCACATGCCCCTTAAATCTTTATGTTTCTGACAGCAAGAACAATAAAATATGTTTTTGCCCAAACCTTTTACCACTCAGATTGACGTGGCTTCAGCGACAGCTGCTTTTCTTCCATCAGAGAAGCGTTTATGGGAAAGGGAACTGAGAGCCACTTCCTCTGTGGGGGGCATCGAGAGGGAGTTCCTGCTGCTCTGCAGAAGAGAGGTGCCTTGGGGGAAAGTCCAGACCCCAAGATCTGAGCCAAGGGAGGGGAGGGGAGTGAAACCAGATTGGACAGATCTGAATTTTTGCACTATCTTTGGGGTACCTCACTGATTTGCAGGGGCCTGGTTGGGCATCCCCTGTCTGATTCCTGCAGCCAGAGAACCGCTCAGAGGACAGATCACCTGTTGTGAGACTGCTGAGCCCAGGACTCACTGCCTTGGTTCAGGTTCCTGCACAGGGAGAAGTTGGGAAAAGGATTTCAGAGCAAGGAGCCTATCCTTACCTGCCATTCCTGGGAGCAGGAAGTGGTCCCCGGCAATGGCAGTGGGGCAGCAGGAAGGGAGACAGGGAGGAGGCAGCTAGAGGTGAGCCAGAGGAGGCCACAAGCCAAATCTGCAGGGAGCTTCTGGAGACGTTGTAGGACATGCCTCTGACGGGGCCGACTGGGGCCAGGACAGCTTGGGGACTTCCCTGGTGGGGTGGGTCTCACCTGTCACAGGTCCAGGGCTGCTTCTAGTGGCAGGAACCCTGGCCCCCTGGCTGTCCTGAGCCTGGGCCCGTTACGCTCCGCAAGCAGAAGAAAAATGCAAACCCAGGGCACAGGGTGGCAGGTGTGACAAGCAGCGAGTGAGCAGCCTCGGGGCCAGTCTCTGGTGAGGGAGTGAGGCATCGACACATCAGGGCACAACTGCAGACAAGGCTGGCCGCCCCAGCGCTGAGCCCCTCAGGTGCTATATTGAAAGGACGGTTGTCAGACAGGTCACAGGTGCCCCACGGCAACCCAACTGCAGAGTCAAGTGTCTCACAAGGCCCCAGATAAAGGCGGTAGTGGGCGGCGCTTCCTGGGGGCTTCAGGAACTGTGGAGGAGGCTGCCATACCCCTGGCTCAGGGGCCCAGCCCCAGTCCCTCCTCCGCTGCTCTTCTGCTGGGGGACTTGTTTCCGGCCCTCCCCTCTCCCAGTGCCAGCCTGGGGTCAACCCAAGCCCCCACTATTTGGGGGTTCATGGTCCCCTGGAGCTTAGCTCCCCCCACCCTCTCTCAAGCTTCAGGTTCCCACACTTGGCCTCTGCTCATCAGTGCCAGCCTCTTGAGTGTCACTCACTCCACGTAGCTTGGCGAGGGCCCTCTGGTTAACTAGGCCCAAGAGGCCGTGGGTGTTCATTAGGCGTCCCCCCTGCATGCGCCAGTGTGGTGAGGACAAGGAGCCCTGAGCAGACAGAGTGCTGAGGCCAGGGCTTGTCCAGGGCAAGTGGGCAGGGCCAGGCAGGGGCAGCCATCTAAGCCTCCAGGCAGAGGGCTCTGACGGACCTGAGGCCACGTCCCCCGGTGTCTCTGAGCAGACTCAGGCCTGGATCCAGCTTCCCCAGGCCCGCAGTCTGGATGGACTTTCAGGTGGAGCTGGTCTAGTGTCCTGTCCTCATGGGGAACTCAGCGGGGCCACCCCGCCACGTGGGGGCAGTTCTGGGAGTGGTGACGTAGCTGCAGAGGCTGGGTCAGGCAGGAGGAGTCCACTGTGACAGGGGCCCGGCTCTCGGGCTGAAGGCTGAGAAGGTCAGAAGCAGCTGCCTGGGCTTCCTCCTCTCAGCCCTCAGGCTCTGTGACAGGCGTCTCCTGGGGGCAGGATCCTGGGTTCCTGCCCAGGCCATGCAATGCCATGGGCCTATGTCCTTTTGAGTGGTGCTTGTTACAATTTGAATACAAATAACTGTAATTCATTGCTGATCTCTAATGCTTCTCTTTCTACTGGCTATAAACCCTATGGGGTCAAGGTCATGGTCTGTTGCTCACCACTGTATCCAGAAGACTGAGAGGTTTCGGGCAGACAGCAGATCTCATTACATTTGAGTGGATGGATGAATGGATGAAGGGATGGACAAATGGATGGTTGGGCAGACAACGCTTCTCTTGGCTCTTGAACAAACCCTGTCTTTTCTCCTCCATTCCCAGTCTCCTCTGTAAGAGGATCTGGCCACGTGACCAAGCCTGGCTGAAGGAAGATGATGCACTTCCAGGGCTGAAGAAGAGTGCTCGGAGGTCCTAGGGGACAGCAGAGCCTCAGACAGAAGGCGCCTGGGTAGCTGAAGGACTGTGTGGTCCAGAGCTCAGCCCTGTGGCTTCTGTGCCTTTACCGGAGTGAGAGATTGGCTGCTATTGTTCAGCTCCTTCGGGATGGGAGTTTGTTGGTGCAACAGAGAGAGGAAGTTAGCCCAGCCAGCAGGAGGAAGCAGGTCTAATCCTTTCTCTACTTCCAGTGGCCCTGTCTGTTGGTACAACGGGTTAGAACGGGCTGGATGAGTTTCCAGGCAAGAGAGAGGAGGTCATTTTCAAGCATCGTCCCCTAGTCCTACCCTCTCTTGGGAGGGGCACATGCCTCACCTCCCAGGGATCTGGAGCAATGGAGACAGCAGGGAGGAGTGTGTTCAAATCCTGGCTCTGCCTGGCTCTGGAAGCTTCCTTGTCACTTCTGATAATAATGCCTGCCTCTTGGGGACATGCCACCCTCAAGGGCTCCGATGCTGAGCTCACAGCAGAGCGCCTGGCACCCTGGAAGGATGCCATAAAAGAGAGTTATCATCATTATTGCTATTTTCCTCAGGTCCCAGTGTCTCGGTTGTAGGAAGCCCCACCTTGAAAGCCTTTTGTCTTGTTCCATTTCCAAGCCAGACGGCCCCATTTTTCTCCCTGTTTCCACGGCCCTTGAGCGGCCTCGGTGCCTATTACACAAACCCCAATGCATCTTTGAAGTTAGCAGCTAATTATGTCCAGGAAGTTATAGATCTGGAGTTTCCCTGGTGCCAGAGGCAATGGCCTGCTCTGGCTCTCATTTCGCAGAGCAGCTTTCCATGGTCTGATCGAGGTATAATTGGGAGCCCCCTTCCTCCCAGCCCCGGGGGCCCCCCAGGGCATCTTCTCTGGACCTTAGGGAGCCAGGCTGCCCCCAGCCTCCGAAGTCCCTGGCTCTCTCTGCAGCCCATGGCAGGATGGGGGTGGGCTGGGGTGGTGTGTTTTAGGCTGGGGGTGCGGGCAAGGTGTGTGCTAGGGAGCCCATGGGAAATGCCCCTCCCTCCTGGTCAGGACGTGCTCTGTCCTTCACCAGGATGAGCAATTGTTTTTGTTGATGAATGACTGAGCGACTCTGTCTATTAAGTATATAAAGGATGCCCCCACCCTGCCACCTCCCCAAGCTGCCTTTCTGCCCCTGCTCACTTGTCTCTTTGCTCCCCCTGCAGCCAAACAAGCACTCCACCCACTCCAGGCAGGCCCCAAAGCCGTGCTGTCCCCGGGTAGCCAGCTCCTCCCCCAGAGCTGCTCAGCAAACCCTGCTCCCAGCAGCCTGGGTGGAGGACGGTGAGGGACAACATCAGCAAGCACTGGGCAGGGCCCTGTGGTGGAATAAGTGGCCCAGACAGAGAGGCCATTGGGCCCTGACAGCCTCAGGTGACAGCTTCTGAGGGCAGCACAGGCTGAGTCTGTGAAGCCGGCTCATGGGACAGAGACCTGTGTGTCTAAGAGGAACCCAAGCCCAGCATGTGCCTGAAGTGAGACGCACCCCAAGAAGAGCCTGCCTCATCCTTAATGTGGGCCAAGCACTGTGCTGGGCATACCTATGTCCTTACCTCATTTGATTGCTTTTATTTTGTAAACAATCATTTCTGCAGCATGAATAGTCCGTACTTGCTTTTCTTTAAATCTTATTTTCTCTCTTTTTTTTGGTACCTGGGATCAAACTCAGGGCCTTGTGCTTGCGAGGCAGATGCTGGCACCACTGAGCTAAATCCCTGGCCCTCTTTAAATCTTACTTTGTCTGAATATATTTGAATGGTTCTTGAAATTCCCAGTGCAATCTTACATAACATTGTGCCAGACACAGTATTAAGCACTTCCATATCAGAGATCATGTGATCTCTGATTTAAGGGTTTATTAATAAAGATATGGAGTCTAGAACAAAGGAGGTGATAGTCTTGATAATTTCTGAAGGGGTGGAAATTTACTCCTTGGAAAGTCTCACTTTGTAAAGTATCTTGCCAGCTCTGAATGAGCTCAGAGTCACCAGATGCAAAGGTAATAAGGAGAACAGATGAAGGCTGTGGGGACTTTAAACATGAATGAGACAAGTCACTGCCTTCAGTCATGAGATTTAACTTATTTCATGAAGTATTAAAACTGATGGTGGGAGGCAGCTCTCCTGTTCAGGGTTGGCCCAGGCCAGGACCCCTCAGTGAGCCATCTGGCCATGTAGGGGGCTTCTGGCTGGGAAGTGATCTCCCATCACCAAAAGTAAGCAAATGAAAATGGGATATCTATGCTGGAACAACTGTATGGGAGAAATGTGCTTGTACACTCTTCCATACGTGAGACTGAGAGCCTCTCTGAGCCATAAACAATTCAGTCATCCACCCATCCATCCATCTATCCACCCAACCCCCACCAACCCCTCCCTCCCTCCATCCATCCATCCACCCTCTCATTTACTCATCCACCTGTCATTCCCCCACCCACCCATCCACCCATCTATCCACCTATCCATCTACCCACTCATCCACTCACCCATCTGGCCCTCCAGCAACCCCCTCCCTCCTTCCCCACTCATCCTTCCCTCCCTCCCTCCATCTACCCACCCACCCACCTCCCCATCCATCCACCCATTTGTCCATTCATCCATCCACCCACCAATCCACCCACCCAACTCTCCACCAGCCCTTCCCTCCATCCATCCATCCACCAACTCATTTACCTATCCCTCCCTCTCTCCATCCATCCATCCCCCCACCCATCCACCCACCCACCCATCCACCAACTCATGCAGCCCATCCATCCACTCATCCACTGACCCATTCATCCACCCACCCACCCACCCACCAACTCCACCAGTCCATTCACCCATGCACCTGCCCACTTATTCATCTATCCATCCATCCGATAGGTTCTGAGCCCCAGCCTGTACAAAACAGAGTGTCAAGCACTGGAGGAACAGTGGTGAGAAACACAGCCTCAGTCCCACCCTTAACAAGCTTCTATTCTAAGGAAAGAAAACCAGTAAGGGCTGATGGGCCCTCCCACAGGAAGAAGGACTGACTTCAGTGGGGAGGTGACTCTCATGGCCTGGACCTCAGCTCATCAGTTCAGTGACCTGACAGGCCCTAGGTGGTCACCCAGGTCACTGATAAAAATGTGAAACAGGATAAAGCGCAAGCTTCCCTTTTGCTCTGGCTGGACCTCGGGCATCCTGACACAGTGTTTGGCATGGAGGAGGGACTTGGAGGAAGTCAGGGGACCGAGGAGTAGGAGGGAGGTCAGGTGGATGCACTGAAAGGTGAACGACAGACCAAGGCCATTAGCCCTGTCTCAATGCTGGGAACTGGAACTGGCGTTCAGAGCCCACCTTATCCCTGGCCATACCTAGGGGCCTCCACAGTGCTATGTGGCATGAGTTCCAGGGAGGGGGCCCCCGGTCCAGCTGGGCCTCACTTGCCTCGTCCCAGACAGGGCCATGGGGCCAGCGGAGCAGTGTCTGTGGCACCGCCAACTGCCTCACTGAGCTGGGCCTCCAATTTCCTCTAACGATGTCTGCCCACCTCTTTCTAATGGGAAGATCGATCTTCCCTATGGAAAAGCTGGAATCAATAGAGGAGTTGATTAGCTAAGCGCTCTCGCCGCCATCGGTTACCAGCGAGAGGGTGTCACGGAGAGGGCACGGGCCTGGGGTCAGCAGGTTGGAATGGATCCTGCTGGGCCCCAACACTGGCCCTCTCTGGGCCTTGGCTTTCTCACCTGGGAAATGGGGCCAATCCTGCTGCCCACCAGGTGAGTACCTGGCCGGGGGTTTGGAAGAACAGGAAGGGGAGGCACATGGATGAGGAGGCCGGTTTGTCTGTCTGCCTGTCTGCCTGTCGACAGTGAGCTGCCCATTCCCGGAAGGCAGCAAGAGACCCAGGGCCTGCTGCCCTGGTTGGTGTCAGCCTTCCTAGCAAGGGCCTCAGGGCTGGGCTGGAGGCTCTGTGAGCCCACTCGGCAGAAGGGACACTCAGACACACACATGGCTGAGGGGGTGTCCTCCCCACGGCTGGGGAGAGCGGGATTGGGGCTCCGCACCCCACCCCACCCCCAGGATGGAGAGGTGAGGGCCAGGTGCTGCAGCCGCATCCTCCGCAGAGAGGAAGGTCCTGGGAGAATCTGTCCCCCGCCCCGAGAACTTTATGATGCGCTTTCTTGTTTATTTTGAAGCAAATTTATTGCTTTTTCCTGACTATAAAGCTAGATCAGGCTTAACAAATACAAAAAGCACAAGAAGAAAAGAGATGAAAATCTTTCTTAATTCTTTCCCCCTGAGATCACTACCCTTAACAGAGATCCTTCTCCTTTTTCTTCCCTAGGAATAATGAAAAACACCGCTTTCTTGTACTTCTTGCTCCCCGGATGGCTGCCCCCAGCCTGTGCCTCGACCTGGGTCACTGGATAATGTGGAACCAAAGAGGTGAAGTGTCTGGCCCACAGTCACTGCCCTCGAGAGTGGCGAAGGATTTATTCATTCAACAAACATTTGAGTGCCGGGCAGGCTGGTCAGTCTCCGCCCTCGGGGGCTTGGCCTGGGGTGGATGTTTCCTAGCTGGTCCATCAGCCCAGCCCCAGGCTCCTTGCCACGTGCTCCTCCTCCCTGACCCATCCTGCCTGTCATTTTCGGTGTGTCCTGAATGTGTCGTGCACCATGCACTGACACCGAGCCCACCTGCACCAACTGGCGTTCCCTCACAGCAGGCTGGCCTTGAGGCCACGGCCTGCTCGCCAGGGGAACCAGCAGGAGCCCACAGGATGGCAGCACAGGGGCCACTTCAGGCTCCCCACAGCCTTGGGACACAGTGGTCAGTCAGCTTGTGTCCCTGACCCTCCATGGCAGGCAGGTGAGGGTTTCTCTCTGTCCTCAGTGGCACCCGAGGCTGGTCTGGGGTGTCCCATGGGGAATGGGCTGAAAGCTGTGGGAGGGACAAGTTGGGGGTGGAAGGCGGTTCTGGGCGCCCCCACGCTGTGGCTGAGGGAAGGGTGGCTCCCGGTGAGGATGAGCAGTGAGGTTAGAAAGGCAGGTGGTGACTACGGTGTGTGTCCTCCACCTGCATGGGCCGTGTTCCCCCGGCAGGTGGCTGTGGTCCCCGACTTTCCCACTCACACACACACTCACTCCCCTGCCCCAGTGGAGCGGCCACTGCTCGCCCTGGGTGTTCCCAGGTCCCCCTCACCCTCCGTGCCCTGGCCCGGTGTCTGTGGCTGACAGGCCTCATCCCGCTCTGCTCTTTTTCTGCCTCGTTCCCTCCCTCCCTCTCTCCGTGTCTCTTTCTCCAGCTCTCAGTCTGTGTCTCTGACTCTATGTCTTTCTCTTCCCACTGCATCTCTTCCTCCTGCCCTGGGCGCAGCCCCGGGTCCCTCTCCTGGGCCTGGTCCGGTGTGTCCTGCCGCCCTCTGAGTTGGGCACCACCAGGCCCAGCTGGGGCCCGGGAACCCCCACGGGCCCTCTCCACTCGGGAAGGTGCTTCCCCCACTGCACCCTCCCACCCGGCTGGCGTGGGTGCGGTGATTTCATCTGCCTTTGGATATGAAGCTCAAATTGCACATCAAGAAGGATAATGCATCTTTAAGCTGTTACAACGACTTCTCAATTTTTCATTTCCTGTCAGGGTGGGAGCTGTAGGAGGCAGGGGCGGCCGCGGAGCCTGTCTCCTGCCAGCCAAGTGTCTGCCTGGATTTGAGCAGTAGGAAACCCAGGGGTGATAAATCGCTATTTCTAAGTAAATTTCATGCATTTGCCCTTTGGTTAAAGTCTCCCCTCTCAGCACTTTCCCTGTGCACACAGCCCGACTAATAACGCGCCGTGCAAGCTCTCTCCACTGTGACAACTGATTGCACTTTGAAGTAATAATGGCTGATTTAATAATTGGTATAATTTTTCACTAGTACCTGAATGTCATCGAAGCACAGAATAAGCTACCTGGACCCATGGCTGCAGCACTTTGCCTTCTTGGGGAAATCAATAATGCATTAAACCCCCAACCCAGGACCCCAAGAGGCCAGGCCCCAGGGGAGGCTGTTGTAGGGAGGGGCTGGGGTCACCCCCGGAGCCTTGCAGGCAGGAAGACTGGTCCACTTTTGGTCAGGCTGGGTCTCCAAATCCAGCCTGGCTAGAGAAGCAGACACAGAACCCCGGGTCCCTGAGACCCAGTCCACCTTCTAAGTCCCACCTGGACAGCTTCCTCCCCCACGTGTGAAGGTCCAACCCGATAGGGCCCTCAGGGACCGAAGGACCCATCCCCAGCACTGCTGCCACATGCACAAACCATGTGAGCCATCCGCATGTACATGTGTGGGAATCAAGTTCAACCACATCATATTAAAAGGGGTCCCCTAGGAGCCAGGAGCTGTGGTGGGGACAGAGCGGTGAGCAAGGCCCACAGGGTACCTGCCCCGAGCAGTTCAGAGCCCCTTGGGCCGTGTGTGAGTGCACGTGCACCCGCACGAGGGGCCGTGTCTAGTGGATCTACCCTGGTGCTGTGTGAGATGTGTGTGGCTAACGGGCGGGTGGGTTTGGTGGGGTGTGAGTGTGGTGTGTTGGAGTAAAGATCGGGGTGAAACCCTCTCTCTGCCTGTATTGGCCTTGAGAGCGTGTTCCTTCCTGGACCTGAGGCCAGGACTCCTCCTCCAGGCTGAGCCAGGCAGGGGTGCAGAGAACCTGTCTCCAGGGTGCAGGCCAACTGTGTCTCCTCAGCTCCTTCCTCTGTCCTTTGCACCTCTTGCCACCCGCCTCTCCCATGCAAAGGCAGTGGCTCTGCAGGACATCTGTGCTCTATCCTTCAACAAGTCAGATATTCTTATCTCTGAGCCCATTTTCAAGAAGGCACAAAAAATCCTGGATTCACAGGCCCCATGAAGACACAGTAGGAGGATGCATGCAGCAACTTTTGCCTGCACATAGTAGGTCCTCCATAAGCATTAGCGCCTAACTCTCCTTCCTGCCTCATATCAAGTTGTCTGAGTTGCTTGAGGATAGGGAGTATGTTTATTCAGGCCTACAGGTTCAGTGACTAGGACCAGCCACAGCACACAGTAGGTGCACTATAAAGTCAGAGAGATGGGTTGTTCTATCAAACCAAAGCACTTTGGTCACACCTACCTGTGGACTGATGGCTGGGATTGTCTCCCCACCCACTGCGTACTTTGCTAGAGTTTTGCAGGGACTGGGGAGTCTGGGCTGTGTGGGTAGGGTGGTCTTGGTCCCAGCCAGAGCTGGACGAGCCACGCCCAGCCCTCTCCCTCCCACCCTCTGCTATCTGGCTGTGAACCGGGAAATTGATTTCAACTTCATCTCATCTCAAGATCAAACATCTTAAGTGAGATTATTCACGTCCCTCTATTGTTTCTAACTCGTTTCCTATTTTCCAGTTGAAGAACCCTGCCGGAAGCATTCTGTGGCAGAGATTAAAACAATTTCGGAAGCAGGCACCCAAGTCTTCTCTTTGGATGGTAAGCAAATTGGATGTCTGTGAGAAGCAGGCAAATTTTATTATGAACACATAGTTTGCTACTTAACTATCCTTAAGACCTGGGGTGCTTCGAGACCTCGGCAGGAGGCAAGATGAAGGGTGGGAGGAGTGGGTGGAGGAATGGACCCCCAGCTGGGTCCCCATCTTTCCCTGCACAGGGGGGAGCAGGCTGATCCTCATCCAGAGCACAGCAGACCCCAGTCCCCAGTGTCCTGGGACAAAGGGAGGGGCCCACACTTGGTGGACCCCACTAGCCCCAGGCACCAGGCCTGATTTCTCTGGATCATTACAAAATCCTTGAAGAGGAGAAATTGCTTTGACCAGTTTTTAGATGAGGAAACTGAGACTCAGAGAAGGGAAGTAACTTGCTCAAGGTCACACAGCAAGTAGACATCCTTAATCACAATCATGTAGACTGCAAAAATGGCTATTATTCATCACCTCTCCTGTAGCCCCAGAGTGGCAGAGGAGCTCATTTATCCCAGCCAAGGACATCCTGGACTAGCTCACAGCCACCAGTTCCCAAACATGTGAGAAAAGCCAGCCAAGAGAAGCCAAGCTGCAAGGTCACTGCTCAACTGACTATCACTGCATGAGGGACCCCAGCTGAGACCAGAAGAGCCACAAGGTTGGCTGGTAGATACAGCAGCAAGGGGAAACAGATTGTTTTCAGTGACTGTCAGTGACCAGGTTTGGGGTGGCTTGTTATGCAGCCACAGCTGACTGATACAACCATCTACATGAATCCACAGAAGAAGGGGAGGATCCTATGAGGTAGGCGTGTTATTTTTCATTTTACAGACCAAGAAACTGAGGCCCAGAGAGGCTAAGGAATGTGTCCATAGACAGGATATGATGGCAGTGGGGCTGAATCCACCATGGCCCTTCTCTCTACCTGCCTGACCTTTGCCCAGAGTCTGGGGTCTTCTCTGACTCAGGCAGAGGGTTACAGAGGCCCCCAATCTGAACCTGCTCAATGGTGACATTTCTTAGGCCATGAGGCTTCCTATGTCAGAGCCCCAGTCTGACCAGCAGTACACATCCCTGTCTTCAGGGTGGCCCAGCCAGTGGCACTGAATTCTGATTCTACCACACCTCTTGGGAAATCTCTTTATTTCTCAGGCCTCAGTTGTTTTGTGCTGTGTGTGTATGTGTGTGTGTTTTGGACAAGTTCGCACTATGTAGTCCTGGCTGGCCTCAAACTCGGGGCCATCATCCTGCCTTAGGCTCCTGAGTGCTGGGATTGTGGGCCTTGGGCACCATGTCTTACAAAGCTGCTTTCATCTCAGTTTAATTGACACCTCCAAGTCCCTTTAACCTGCAGGTGGAGTCCCCAGTGTGCTCCTGTGTGGAGCCTCACCCAGAGTACAGGGATTCCTCTAGCACCAGAGCACCCTGGCATCACCATCCTCTCCCAGGCTGTACCCTGTGCTCCGAGGATCCTCATTCCCGGGGCTGTCCTGGGTCCTCCTGGTTTGTAACACTTGTCCACCTGCCCATCCTGCTAATGAGGAACTCATGTGGGGACACTCAGAGGAGGCAGGGTCTCATTCCCCTGGGGCCTGCCGCCTGCCAGGAGAGGCAGCAGGGCTGCCAAAGATGAAGCACAGGCCCCTCCTGAACCCCTCGGCTGCCTGCCTGCTGGGAGATGGGGTGAGTTCATCTCCACACTAGGCTCTTCCCAGGCGGTTCCCTTAGCAACAGAGCCTCGCTTTGACAGCCGCCCTGGAAGACAGTCTGCTTTCCAGGGGGGCTCTGTGCACCAACCCCACCCACTCTGCAAGTGACAGTCTTTGTAGCAGAGTCTTCGAGTGGCCTCTTCCTGACCCTTGGAGAAACACAGCTGCCCCCAGACCCTGCACCCAGTGACTGTCACCGTTGTCCCTTTGATCAGTCCTGCGCATCCCTCCCGCTTCCGGCTTCCTCCTGCAGGTCCTAATTAATTTAATCTGGCTTTTCTCTCGCCCAGCCCCCTCTGCTGCCTAGTTGCTTTCTCTACTTCCTGACTCCTCTCTTCCCTCCAGCACACCTGCGCCCCACCTGTCCTTCATCCGCACATTAGCAGTGAAAGTGTCTGAGCTGACATTTAATGTTCTTAATATAGGCCTTGGTGACAGAGTTCCCACACTGCTGGGAGAGGCTCCCCCATCCTGACTACGGAAGTCTTCCCTCCCCCATCTTGGGGGCTCTTCAATGAGGTCCACCAACTGCTCGCTCGCCGGATTTTCCCTCTACTCTCAGGACCCCTTTTTTTTGCAGCTTTCTTTAGACAACCAGGAGTGATGCTAAGAACCTGGTGCCACTTGTTGGGTTGTGCAGAGAGCCTGTATCAACATGCTGACATTGCTGGTCCCACCCCACAGGTTGGAGCTGGAGCTTCAGACGGGTCAGCTGATGTACAGATGGGCCTCATTTAGGAAGTGGGGTGTACACAGCAACAGAACATGAAATCCTTTTTGTTGTGGGGCCCCCACATAGTGGAAGCGCTGAGCCCCCACATCCTGGGATAGGATCTGTGACCTTTGTCCATGGCCAGCTGAATGATCTTGTGGGAGCCCCTCCATGACACTCCCCTCCTAGTGCTGTGGTGGGCAAAGGGCTCCCCAAAACATGATGTCTGTACCACAGTCATGAGATGGAATCAGGCCCCCCCCCGGGGTGGGGGTGGGGTGACTCAGAAGACAATTGGACGGCTCCTCTTTGGTTTGCACCTCGAAGAACCTATGGCTTTAGGCCATGCCAGGGAACTTGATGAGGAGGTGGGGTCCACTTCTGCTGCCAGACCCATCATGGCACTGTCTAGATGGTGGCTGACCACCCTAGCATCGCTGTTATCACAACTCCTCCTCCTCCCCATCCTCAAATTCCTGCACTGGGAGCAGAGGGACCTGGGAGTCAGGAGTGGCGGTCACAGTCGCTGGACACAAATGTGGGTCACATGGGATGGAGAGCATGGAGGAGCCTGCAGCACACTGAGAAGGAGGCTGGAGAGGAAGTAGGAGGAGACCAGTGGCAAGGAAGGTAGGAGAGTCTTGGGAGGGGAGTTCCTAAGGCAGGAGGAGGAGGGTCTGGCATAGGAGGGAGCTGGGCAGAGTCAAAGCTGTCGGGAGGTGGGGGCTGAAGGCCCAGGGACAGCTACTGGGCTTAGCAAAAGTATCGCTATTGTTGGTGATATTGGACACAGTTTTAGGAAAAAGTTGGAGAATTTGGAAGAACACCCATCTAAGCCCTGGGTCAAGGTATGGATGGGAACATTATTTTGGGAACATGGGCCCTGAGGTCCAACTAATGGATACGGATCGGGTGACATTGAGGAATTTTTTGTTTGCTTGCTTTTTTTAAGAGCGGAGAGACCCGGATGTGTTTCCATGTAGGCTCCCGGGGGAGGGATGTGAGGCGAGGGTCAGCAAGCCTTGGTCCCAGAGGCAGAGGGGCCAGGGGCTGAAGTCCTGACGTGGTATTAGTGTGGGCAGGAGGCAAGGAGGTTGAGGAGGCTGAGGGAGGGAAGGGTGTACGCGCCATGGGAGGGCCTGCGACATCACCAGCTCCAGGGGAGAGAGAGGACAGTGGAGGACTGAGGAGAGCCGAGATGGACGGCTAGAGAGGCCACAGACGAGAGGGCTGGCTAGGGAAACAGGGAAGAAGGGCAAGGCAGTGATGGGAACCACGGCACTGACAGATTAGCCATTCCTTTGTAACATTCGATGTTCCAAACATTCTCCACTGGAGAAATAAATTTGGGAAATATGTTACACGATTTCTCAGGGCCATTCATATGCTCATGTGCGCAGTCCAAATATATCATGTACAGTTGATTTATTTTTAACTGTTTTGGTTTTTAGTTTTTGGATTATATGGTCCAAGCTGGGCTTGAACTTGCTATGTAGCTCAGACTGGCTTCCAGTTTACAATCCTCCTACCTCAGCCTCCCTAGTGCTAGGATTGTAGGTATGTACCACCATTCCCAGCCCAATATTTTTGATCACAGTATTTTTTCACCACAGATCATCTCATGTGTGTGTCTCTTTCTAATTCCACATCTGATGACATCCCATGGGTATGTCGCTATGATGGGAATATTTTATATCACAGGAATTGGCAAATGCTACCAATCATGGCTACTTCCCCTGGAGAACTGGATGTTAACTTTTTATCATTGTACCTCAGAAGAAATCTTGCACCAGTCAATGCAAACAGAAAAGGAAAATAGCTGGGCGCGGTGGCACACACCTGTAATCCCAGTACCTGGGAGGCTGAGGCAGGAGGATCACCACAAGTTTGAGGCCAGTCTAGGCTACATACTGAGTTCAGGGCCAGCCTGAACTACAAAGCAAGACCCTGTCTCAAAAAAATCAATAAGGAAAAAAAAAAAGAAAGAAAGAAAGAAAATGAAAACAAAGAAATGGTAAAATCACAAGAAAAGAAAGAGGCAAATGCCACATATTATATGATTATTTACCCAAGCAGCCCAAAAAAGCAACTAAGAACTATTACAATTAATCAGGGAATTCAGCAAGATGCTGACTTAAAAGAAATATTAAAAAATCAATGCCTTTGCTATGTACAGGCATTAATCATCTAGAATATATGATGGAAAAAAGATGACATTCGCAGTAGCAACAAAAATAGAAAATATCTAAGAACAAACTTGGTCATAAATGTGTGAAGCTAAACTTAACATAAAAATAAGAATCGACTGTATGGAAATGCCAGCTGTGTTCTTGGAAAAGAAGATTAAAAATTGTCAATTCCATTAAGATTAATCCATACATTTAATTCAGTTCCAATTAAATCCCAAATGTATTTTCTTCCTTTCAACATTAGTTCATTGGGGGTTATAAATAGACAGGAATGCTTACGAACGTCTTAATAAATAAAATTGACAGGGCCAGGAGAGACTTCTAAGGTCAGATATAAGAATGCAAGTTCTAAGAGTGTTGAATCTTGGTTTCAGGAACAGCCTCAGTCTGCAGAACTACTTGATACATATTTGGTAAATAAGTCAGTGCAAGAATGAATCAAAATGCATCTAAAAGACATAATAATTCAAAACAGTATAAATTGGCACAATTAAACAAATGAGCCAATGTAGGAAAATAACTCAGGTACTCATAACCATTATTTATTATATGATGAAGGTGGCATTCAGATCAGTAAGAAGAAACATACATTATTTAATAGATAGTGCTGTGATCGTTGGTTAACCATCTGAAAAACTAAAGTCAGACAATTGGACGCATACTAATAACTGGATTGGTTAAGCAAATTATGTTGCCTCGATGTGATAGAATACCATGGGTTCATAAAAGCCATGTTATGGATGTTTGTTGGCATGAGTCACTAAATTGCTGGGTGAAAAAAGGAATAGGAAATAAAACAATACCATGGCTAAAAGGACAACTAATAGCATCTGAGCTTTGGTGCTTATTTTGGTTGCATGCTTGTTGGTAAGCTGTGTGGCCTTAAGCAAGTTACTTAAGCTCTCTGTGCTTCCATTTCCTCATAGACGAAACGGTCATAATAAAAGCATCTATTCTCATTTGAACTTGTGAAGGATAAACTTGAGAAAATACATGCAAAGTGCTTAGCATTGGGCTTGACATACAGTAGGAGCTTGATAAATGTTCCTTGTTACCGCTACATTTATTGAACACCTCCAGAAGGGCCTGCAGGTGCGGATATGTGGGATGCAGCTTTCACCTGGCAGGTGCACACTTTGGAGCAGGTGAGGCCTGCCTCATGGCATAGGTTCTCTAGTGTGTGCAGAGGAGGTGCCTGGCCCAGACAGCAGGTAAGAACAGGTTTCCGAAGAGTTGGCTCTCCCCTGAGTCCTGGAGGACCCTCAGATACCAGGCAGACAGCCAGGGAGGGAAGCACAATTCAGACAGGGGCAGCAGCATATGCAAGTGATAAATGGTCAGGGGGCAGATGGCACAGGGCTAGGGGCAGAGATGAGACTGAGAAGTGGGGGTGTCTGAGGTCCCCTGCTATGTGAGCACAAGGTGAGAGGACACTTTGCTGTCACCAGTCTGGCTGCTGCACAGAGAAGGGATAGAAGGGAGGAGGCTGGAGTCAGGGAGACTGTGAGGAGGCCATGCAAGCACCCAGCAAATGACAAAAGTGGCCACGACAGGGAGGCGATGCAGGAATGGATACGCTCCGAGGACCAGGACCAGACAGGATGTTGCAGATGAGAGGTAGGGAGAGCCCAGGATGACATACAGGTCTCAGTCTCAGGCCCCCAGGCAGATGTGGAGGACAGAGGAGGAGGACAGGCTTAAAGGAAGGTGGAGAATTTTGGGCTTGGTTCTGCACATTTGATCTCCATAAGGAGATGCCCCCAGAGTGAGTCACTGTGAAGATGCCCCCAGCTCTAAGTCATCTGTACTCTGGGCAGGCAGGGTGAGATGCCTACGAGTGATGGTTGGCACAGGAGCAGGAGATCCAGGAGGAGAGAGAGGGTGGAGAGAGAGAGGTGGGGACAGAGCCACACCCAGTCTCACTGGTGACAAGCACAGGGGCCCACAGATTGGCAACAGGGGCGCTGATGGAGAGTTGGCTGAGTGCTGCCAATGGCTCTGGGCAGGGTGCAGGGTGATACATGGTAGAGATGGGCAAAGCAGTTAACTCACAGGGAACCTGAGAGCCAACTATGCTTTCAGTAAATGTTTTATTTTTAGAATAGTTTTAGGTTCACAGAAAAATGGAGAAAGTAGCACAGAGAGTTCCTACACACCCCATACCTAGTTTTCTCTATTATTAGCACTTTATGTTAATATGGTACATTTCTCACCTTTAATTCTTACCTAACATCCTATTTCTGCCCTGGGATGCCATCCATCCATCCATCCTGCACTATATTACACTTAGTCGTCACGTCTCCCTAGGTGTCTCTCAACTGTGAGTTTCTCAGACTTTCCTTGCTTTGGGTGACCTTGATGGTTTTAAAGGATCAGATATCTTGCAGAATGTCCCTCCATTGAGATCTGTCTCATGTTCTCCCTCATAATTAGACTGGAGTTCTACGTTTTAGGGAGGAAAACCACAGAGGCAAAGTGCCATTTTCATCACCACATCACAAAGCTACCTGCTGTCACCATCAATATGACCCATCCCTGCTGATGTTGACTTTGATCAACATCAAAGTCTGGCTGAAGTATATTTGTCAGGTTTCCCTACTAAAAAGTTACTCTTTGCCCCTCTTTTCTATGCTTTCTTCCCTCTTTGAAAGGAAGTCATGATGCATAGCCTGCTGTCAAAGTGGAGGAGTTTTGTCTACCTCCTTGGGGGCAGAATATCTGTCACCGATCAGCTGTGGGTTCTTTTGCTCAACTCAGATGGACATCACAAACAGGCAAAGTGTGGCGCCTTTGAGTGTTAGCAGCCCAGAGCTTTGAATACCACAGTCTGTCAGTTCTCAGTCTCAGAGGCCTTTGACCACCCTCATGGCAGCCAGGGACACTGTAGTCTTCGGTGCTGTCAGTTCCATCTGCTCTACTTGCAAGAGAAATCACAAAAATGCAGCAATATATTATCTGAAAGGGGCTTTACTAGGACTTACATGCAGCATAAAGGGGAACGGTGAATGGATTGACCACCAGGGAATGGTGGAGGTTGCTGAGAGAGAAGGAACAGCGGGGGTTGGGAATTGCAGAGTCAGACTTTCTGTTTAGTCACAGGTAGGGGAGTGGCAGCTGGCAGACCTGATTGCAGATGGCAGCAGAGGCTGCAAGACAGAGCAATCTGGAACAAATCCCCTCACCAAAGCTCACTCTAGCCAAAGCATATGTCTCTGAGAGCAGATGTGGGTGTCTAATATAGCCGTGGCCAGCAGCAAGGCATTTGGGGCACCCATGGGAGAAAGAAAAAGAAGTATCTTTTGGGGGGGCATCAGGTCCTTCTCTTCTGTCTCATAGCTTCACAGATTATTTGGAATTTTTTTTCCATGAGAGATTTGTCTCTTCTTCCCAATTTATTAATTCATTCACTTAGTTGCACTGGGATGAGTTCATGGATACCTTGTTACAATCCACAACTCCTTTATTTATTTTGTTGTCAACTGCTCCAGTCGTGGCCATTGAGAACCCTGTCTGTTGGTCCAGGAGCTAGTTTTAGATGAGTTTTTGTGAAACTAGACCACAAATAAATGTGGCATCCAGCACTTAGTCCTGGGGTCTTGCTGAGCAGTGGAGGAGGCTCCTGGGATAAGAAGCACTGGAGATATTAGGAAACCTATTGAATGGCCCCAGTGGGTTGTCCAAGCTATGTCTGGAAGAAGCGGAAGTGCTGTACTGGGACAGCTGTCCTCAGATGTGAGACCTGGGTGTGAGCCTCCACACATGGTGTCAGGCACCGAACCTGAGAACTGGCCAACCGGGCCAGAAGTGGGTTCCTGAGGTGCCCAGTATCCTGCAGGCTGCATGCTTGATCTGAAGCTGCATAGTTGATCCACTACTGAGAGCGTAAAGCCAGGCATCTCTGGTCCCCCAGGTGAAGACATCAGGCACTGTGCTGCATGGAGGCAGCCGTGGTGTGGCACAGGCAGCTAGGGAGGACATGGGAATGGCTTTCCCTCAGGGCCTGGTCCCAGGCATCCCCGTAGATGTAGGAGGAGCCAGCAGGCTAGGGCAGAAAGGGTAGGACCTGGCTGTGACCCCTTCCCTGTGTCTTCAGATCTCCCCCAGGATGCTCACCTCTTTTGTCTACAGAAGTGTTACTTCTGCAGAAGTAAGAAAGTACATACTTGCTCCCCAGAACCACGTGGCTACAGTGAGCACTTCATAGAGCTAATGAGGTTGGAATCAGAAGGTGGAGGACTGCCAGGGTCAGGAACTGAGGCTGCTGATTAGGGGCAGGGCCATCACTGGTGACTGCGAACTCCACCAGAGCCTGAGAAGGACTCCCACCCTCCAAACCACCTCAACATCCTGCTAGCCCTGCCAGAAAAAAGGGGTAGCCTGGACCTTGCCCTCAGGCCTCGGTGTCCCCTCCCTGTGGACAAAAAATCAGGTGTCCCAAATGACTTTCTGTCAATGTTAAATCAATGAATGAATGAATCAGTCAACTGACTGATCAGTCAATCAAGCAACCAAACATACACCCTCCTGTCCTGGCTTCAATACTGACCAGTGCTGTGACCTTGGGCAAGCTCCTAATCTCTCTGTGCCCGATTTCTCCTGAAGAAGTGGGGATGGTGTGATAGATGTGCCTTCCTTGGAAGGTTTTACTTTTGTGAGGATTGAATGAATTCACACTTGTTTTTTTTTTTAATTTTATTCTGTTGGTACATTTTAGGTATACAATATAATGACATTCATCATTGGAAATTTGCACCTTTACATAATCTCTCTTAGTTCTTATTTATTCCCCCTTCCCCTGCCCTCCCTTCAACCCTTCCATCCCTCCCTATTTACAAAAGACTTATTTTCCATTTTTTCATTTTCTCATATTAATTCCATTCCCTTCTTTCTTTTCCCCTACCCCTCCCACTTCCCCTCCCCTTTGCCCCTTTTCTTTCTATTTCACATTATCTATTATATCTTTTAGTCCTTATTTACACTTTCAGTTTCTCACACTAGAGAAACGATTCAGTATTTACATGTGTGTCCTATTTATTTCACTTAAGAGTATCACCTCAATGTGCATCCATTTAACTATAAATGTCTCTAATTTCTCATTTTTTATGGCTGAGTAATGCTCCATTTTATTAAAAAACCACATTTTCTTTATCCAGTTGATGGGCTTTATCCAGTTGATAGTCTCCAGTTGATGGGCTATTGGGCTGCTTCCAACTTGTAGCTATTACAAATTGTGCTGCCATGAACATGGGTGCCCATATATCACTGTGGTATGATTTTTTTAATTCTTTGGGGAAGACACCCAGGAGGGGAATAGCTGGGTCAAATGGGACTTCCAGTCCTAGTTCTTTGAAGTATCTCCATGCTGATTTCCACAGTGGTTGCACCGGTCTACACTTCCATCAGCAGTGGAGCAGCCTTCCTCTTTCCCCACAGCTCTGCCAGCACTTGTTATTTGTTGATTTCATGCAGCCATTCTTTCTGGAGTGAGGTGGAATCCCAGTGTTGTTTTCATTTGCATCTCTCGAATGACCAGTGATGTTGAACATTTTTTCATATGCATATTGGCTATTGCTACTTCTTTGTCTGAGAAATGTCTGTTCATTTCAGCTGCCCATTTTTGGATTGGGTCTTTAAATTTGGAAGGTCTGATCTTTTTATGTTCTTTATAGATTTGAGATAGTAGGCCTTTGTCTGAGGAACAGCAGATGAGAATTTTTTCCCACATTGTGGGTTGTCTCTTCACCCTGCTGGTGGTTTCTCTTGCTCTGCAGAAGCTTTATAATAAGAAGAGATCCCATTTGTTGATTGTTTGTGCTAGTTCACGGGCAGCTGAGGTTTTGTTCATAAAATCTTTTCCTACATCAATGCCTTCAAGAGCTCTACCTCCTCTGTTCCAGGCGATTCAGCGCTTCTATTTTAATATTTAGATCTTTAATCTATTTAGATTTTAGTTTAGTGCACAGTGAGAGATATAGGTCTAGTTTTAATCTTTGACAAGTTGAAACCCAATTTTTCCAGCACCATTTATTAAAGAGGCTATCTTTCCTCTAGTGAGGGTGTTTGGCTCCTTTATCGAAGATGAGGTGGCTGAGCATGTCTGGAGTTGTTTCAGCATCTTCTAATCTGTTCCACTGGTCCTTGGGTTGGTTTCTTTGCCAGTACCATGCTGTTTTATCACAGTAGCTTTGTAGTATAGTTTCAAGTTGGGGATGGTGATACCCCCTGCCATGTCTCTGTTGCCTAGAATTGCTTTTGCTATTCTGGGTCTCTTCTTGTTCCAAATGAATTTTTGGATTGTTTTCTCAAGGTACGTGAAGTGTGCTGCTGGGATTTCAGTTGGGATTGCATTGAATCTATATAGCAGTTTTGGAAGTATGGCCATTTTCACTATGTTGATCCTTTCTACCCAGGAGCAGGGGATGTCTGTCCATTTTCTGATATCATCTTCAATCTCTCTTTTCAGAGTGCTATAGTTTTGAGAGAAGAGGTCTTTGATTTCTTTTGTTAGGTTGATTCCTAGGTATTTCAGTTTTTTGGATGCTATTATGAAAGGAATTGTTTGCCCTATTTCTGTCTCAGTGAGTCTGTTGTTCGTATAGAGAAAAACTATTGATTTTTTTGTGTTGACCTTGTATCCAGCTACTCTACTGAATTTGGTTATTAAGTCTAGAAGATTTTGGTGGTATTCTCAGGGTCTTCTATGTAGAGTATCATGTCATCTGCAAATAATGACAATTTGACTTCTTCATTTCCTGTCTTCATTCCTTTTATTTCTTTCTCTAGTCTAATTGTCGTGGCTAACGTTTCCAGAACTATATTGAACAAGAGTGGTGATAGTGGACATCCTTGTCTTGTTCCTGGTTTTAATGTGAAGGATTTCAATTTTTGACCATTTAGTATGATATTGGCTGTTGGTTTTTCATAGATGGCTTTTATCAGATTGAGGTAGTTCCAATTTTTTGTAGGGTTTTTATTATAAATGCATGTTGGATTTTGTCAAATGCTTTTTCTGCATCTATGGAGATAATCACATGGTTTTTGTCCTTGGCTCTATTGATATAGTGTATTACACTGATTGATTTGCTTATGTTGAACCATCCCTGCATCCCTGGGATGAATCCCACTTGATCAGGGTGTATGATCTTCATGATGATCTTCTGCATTCTATTTGCCAGTATCTTATTAAGGATTTTTGCATCTATGTTTATTAGTGAGATTGGCCTATAGTTCTCTTTTTCAGTTGGGTCTTTCTCTGCTTTGGGGATCAAGGTGATGCTTTCTGCCAGGAATGAATTCAGGAGTATTGATTCCCTTTCAATTTCATTGAAGAGTTTAAACAGTAGTGGCAGTAGTTCCTCTCTAAATGTCTTATAGAATTCAGCAGTGAAGCCATCAGGACCTGGGCTTTTCTTAGTTGGTAAGTTTTAAATTATGCTATATTTATATGTTATATATAAATTATGTTATGTATATTTATATGTTATATTATATTATATTTCATTGTTTGATATTGGTTGTTTAGAATTTTTAGGTCTTCTTCATTCAACTTTGGTAATTCATATGTATCCAGGAATCTGTCCATTTCTTCTGTGCTTTCCATCTTATTGGCATATAGGTTATGGAAGTGGGTATTGATGATCCTCTGGATTTCTGCTGGGTCTGTTGTAATTTCACCCTTTTCATTCCTAATTGCATGGATTTGGGCCTTTTCTTTCCTTTTTCTGATAAGGTTGGCTAAGGGTTTGTCAATTTTGTTTATTCTTTCAAAGAACTAACTCTTGGCTTCATTAAATTTTTGTATCATACTCTTAGTCTCCATTGAATTGATTTCTCCTCTGATCGTTATAATTTCCTCCCTTGTATGAGCTTTGGGTTTGTCCTGCTCTTCTTTTTCTAGAAGCTTGAGGTTCAGCATCAGGTTGTTTAATTGGGCTCGCTCTGTTTTCCTAATATGAGAATTCACTGCTATGAATTTCCCTCGTAAGATTATTTTCATTGTGTCCCATAGATTCTGATATGTTGTATTGTCATTGTCATTTAATTGAAGGAATTATCTGACTTCTTCTTTAATTTCCTGTGACCCATTGGTTATTCAGAAGTGTGTTATTCAATTTCCATGTGTTTATGTATTTTTTGCAATTTCTTTTGCTATTGATCTCCAATTTCATCGCACTGTGGTCTGGTAATATACAGGGGATAACTTCAATTCCTTTGCACTTACTTAAACACATTCTATGAGTGAGTATGTGGTCTATTTTGGAGAACAACCCATGTGCAGCTGAAAAGAATGTGTATTCTCATTTTGTGGGGTGGAACACTCTGTAAACATCTGTTAAGTTCACTTGTTCAAGAGTTTGATTGAGTTCTAGTGTTTCATTACTTTTTTTTGCCTAGTTGTTCTATCTGTGACAGTGAGGTATTGAGGTCCCCCACTACTATTGTATTAGTGCATATATGACTTTTCATGTCCATTAGTATTCATTTTATATAGTTGAGTGCACTAGGGTTTGGTGCATAGATATTCATGATTGTCATCTCTTCCTGTTGGATTGGTCTCTTTACAAGGATGTAGTGTACTTTTTTGTCCCTCTTAATCAGTGTTGGTTTGAAATCCCCTTGATCTGCAAAGAGGATAGCTACTCCTGCTTTTTTGGGCTTCTGTCATATGGAATATTGTTTTCCACCTTTTCACTTTCAATCTATGGGTTTCTTTTTGAATTAAGTGTGTTTCTTATGTGCAGCATATTGTTGGATTTTGCTTCTTGACCCATTCTGCCAGTCTATTTCTTTTAATTGGTGAATTGGGACCATTAACATTGATGGTTATATCTGATACATATTGACTTATCATTGTCATGACTTTTTCCTTTTGTTGGGTTCTCCCCCTTTACATTTAATTTCTTGTCATGCCGGATGGGTTCATTCTGCTTTGCTTCCTGGGGTAGTGATCCTCATTGTCTTTTCCTAGGATACTGTCTAAAACTTTTTGGAGTGCTGTTTTGGTATTCATGAAGTTCCTAAGGTGCTCTTTGTCATGAAAGTATCTTGTTTTTCCATCAATTTTGAAAGATAGTTTTGCAGGGTACATCAATCTGGGTTGGAGGCTGTTTTTCTTTAGGGCTTGGAATACATCACTCCAAGCTCTTTTTGCCTTGAGGGTTTTTGTTGAGAAGTCTGCTGTGATTCTGATGGGCTTTCCTTTGTATGTGATTTGTTTCTTTTCTCTAACTGCTTGTAGAACTTTGTTCTTCTGTTGAGTTTCTGGAATCCTAACTATTATATGCCTATGTGTAGATTTTTTTTGATCAAGGCTAGCTGGAGTCCTATATGCCTCACTTATCTGTATGTCAAGTTCTTTTCCCCTGCTTGGGAAGCTTTCTGCTATCACTTCTGTGAACAGTTTTTTTTATGTCATCTTTACTCTCTCCTGTTTCTTCGTTGACTCCAATCAATCTTATGTTATTCTTCTTTGCCTCGTCAAGCACCTGTTCGATTGATATCTCATGGTCTCTTACACTTTTGAAGCAATTTTTCTTTTCCTGGTCACTAATTGCAATCTTATCTTCTGTATCTGAAATTCTGTCCTCACATTGGCTCATTCTGCTGTGTAGATTTTCAATGGAGTTTTTAATCTCCTGGAAATCTGTTTGTATCTGTTTTATGGATTCCATTTGTTTCCTATGTTGGGATTCCATCTTGTTCCTTAGCTCCTCTATTTTTTCATGTGTGTCAGCTCTAGATTTAGTAATCATGTCTTGCACCATGACCAAAATCTTTGCTGTTATGTGAGAAATTATTTCTGATTTCATTTTTTCCAGATCCTCTTTTGTTGCCAGTTCAGGGACTCCAGGTAGTTGAGTATCAGAGTGTTCCATCTCCTTTCCCTTTGGGGTTGCTGTAGATGATCTGGAAGTCTGGTTTTGAGACTTGTTTATGTGTCTTCTCATTTTGATGGGGGGCCATGTGCTGTTGGTGCCTGCACGGCTCACCTCCTCTGCACTGGGAGTGGTGGTACGGTGGCCTGCAAGCCCCTTTCTCTGTGCTGGGAGTGCTGGAACAGCCTGAATTCACACTTGTAAAATTCTTGGACTAGTGCTGGGTGTGCCTAAGAGATCCTATGTAACTGTCCGCATCCCTTCATAGTACAGCTGCCCTCACAAATCAGTCCTTGGGCTCTGAACAACACGGGCCTGGTAGGACACCTGCTATATGTCACTGACTTCTCACTGAGCTCCTCCATGTCTGTGACAACTCATTTAGAGAGAGGCACATGGGCCCAGCTCTCCCATCCCCCCATCTCTGGTCTCCTCACCATTCTGGCTTCGTGCTGTCCAGATGCATAAAGGCTTGTGCTTCTTCAGTCCCAGGCTCCTCTGGAGAGTGATTTTATTTACTTATTTGTCTACTTTCTTAGCATTTAAAACCTTTATTTAAAATATAATTTCACATTTATATAAAAATGCCAAGACTAATACAGTGAACACTTATATACACTTTTTTTTGAGGCAAAGTCTCAGTAAGTTGCATAGTTGTCTAATAATAAATGATTATCCTGGTGAATGTGAAGTGGTATCTCATTGTGGGTTTTGATTATCATTTCCCTAATGACTAATAATGTTAATAGTCTTTTTCTGTTCTTATTTCTATACTGTAGCTTCTTTGGAGAAACAGCTATTTAATATTTTGCCAATATTTATTTATTTTAATTTAGTACTTTCATTCATACATTTTAGGTATACAATTCCTTTACATTTATCATTGGGTGTTTGTACCTGTACATGATATATCTTGGTTCTTATTTTTTTTCCCCATTACCTGTGCACCCTTCTCCCCCTCCACCCTTCCCTATTTACATAGATTTCATTTCCATTTATTTTCTTTTCTCATAGTTTTTCTTTTCCTTCTTTTCCTTTCCCCTTCCCCTCCCTTCACTCCTTCATCTTTGGACCTTTTTTCCTATTTCAAATGATCAATTATTCATTTTAATCATTTTAACCCTTGTTTACATTTTCAGTTTCTCACACTAGTGAAACGCTTCAGTATTTCCACATGTGTGTCCTATTTATTTCACTTAAGAGTATGGCCTGGATATGCATCCATTTAGCTATAAATCACTCTAGTTTTTCATTCTTTATGGCTGAGTAGTACTCCATTTTATAAAAAAAACACATCTTCTTCATCCAGTCTCCAGTTGATGGGCATTTGGGCTGTTTCCAAGTTTTAGCTATTACACAGTGCGCTGCTATGAACATGGGTGCACATATATCACTGTGGTATGATTCTTTTAATTCTTTGGGGAAGATCCCCAGCAGTGGAATAGCAGGGTCAAATGGGACTTCCAGTCCTAGTTGTTTGAGGTATCTCCATACCGATTTCCACAGTGCTTGCACAAGTCTACACTCCCACCAGCAGTGGAGCAGGGGTCCTCTTTCCGCACAGCCCCGCCAGCATTTGTTATTGGTTGATTTCATGATAGCAGCCATTCTTTCTGGAGTGAAGTGGAATCTCAGCATTGTTTTCATTTGCATCTCTCAAATGACCAGTGATGTTGAACATTTTTTCATGTATTTATTTGCTATTTCTACTTCTTTGTGTGAGAAATGTCTGTTCATTTCAGATGCCCATTTTTTGATTGGGTCTTTAAATTTGGGAGGTCTGATCTTTTTAAGTTCTTTATAGATTCAAGATAGTAGACCTTTGTCTGAGGAAGAGCAGGTGAAGATTTTTTCCCACATTGTGGGTTGTCTCTTCACCCTGCTGGTGGTTTCTCTTGCTGTGCAGAAGCCTTTTAATAAGAAGAGATCCCATTTGTTGATTGTTTGTGCTAGTTCATGGGCAACTGAGGTTTTGTTCATAGAATCTTTTCCTACACCAATGTCTTCAAGGGTTCTACCTAACCTCTGTTCCAACTGGTTCAGCGTTTCTATTTTAATATTTAGACCTTTAATCCATTTTGATTTTAGTTTAGTGCATGGTGAGAGATACAGGTCTAGTTTTAATCATTGGCAAGTTGAAGCCCAATTTTTCCAACACCATTTATTAAAGAGGCTATCTTTCCTCCAGTGAGGGTGTTTGGCTCCTTTATCGAAGATGAGATGACTGAGTGTGTCTGGCATTGTTTCTGCATCTTCTAATCTGTTCCACTGGTCCTCAAGTCTGTTTCTTTGCCAGTACCATGCTGTTTTTATCACAGTAGCTTTGTAGTAGAGTTGCAGGTTGGGGATGGTGGTACTCCCTGCCATGTCTCTCTTACCTAGAATTGGTTTTGCTATTCTGGGTCTCTTCTTGTTCCAAATGAATTTTTGGATTGTTTTCTCAAGGTCTATGAAGTATGCTGCTGGGATTTCAATTGGGATTGCATTGAATCTATATAGCAGTTTTGGAAGTATAGTCATTTTCACTATGTTGATCCTTTCTACCCAGGAGCAGGGGATGTCTGTCTATTTTCTGATATCATCTTCAATCTCTCTTTTCAGAGTGCCATAGTTTTCAGAGAAGAGGTCTTTGATTTCTTTCATTAGGATGATTCCTAGGTATTTCAGTTTTTTGGATGCTATTGTGAAAGGAATTATTTGCCCTCTTTCTCTCTCAGTGAGTCTGTCATTGGTGTAGAGGAAAGCTATTGATTTTTGTGCATTGATCTTCTAACCAGCTACTTGACTGAATTTGGTTATTAAGTCTAGAAGACTTTTGGTGGAGTTCTTGGGGTCTTCTATATAGAGTATCATGTCATCTGCAAATAATGACAATTTGACTTCTTCATTACCTATCTTTATTCCTTTTATTTCTTTCTCTTGTCTAATTGCTGTGGCTAATGTTTCCAGAACTATATTGAACAAGAGTGGTGATAGTGGACATCCTTGTCTTGTTCCTGATTTTAGTGTGAAGGATTTCAATTTTTGACCATTTAGTATGATATTGGCTGTTGGTTTTTCATAGATGGCTTCTATCAGTTTGAGGTAGAGACCATCCATTCCAATTATTTGTAGGGTTTTTATCATAAATGCATGTTGGATTTTGTCAAATGGTTTTTCTGCATCTATGGAGATAATCATATGGTTTTTGTCCTTGGCTCTATTGATATAGTGTATTACATTGATTGATTTGCGTATATTGAACCATCCCTGCATCCGTGGGATGAATCCCACTTGATCAGGGTGTATGATCTTCTTGATGATCTTCTGCATTCTATTTGCCAGTATCTTATTAAGGATTTTTGCATCTATGTTCATTAGTGAGATTGGCCTATAGTTCTCTTTTTCAGTTGGGTCTTTCTCTGCTTTGGGGATCAAGGTGATGCTTGCTTCCAGGAATGAATTTGGGAGTATTGCTTCCCTTTCAATTTCATTGAAGAGTTTAAACAGTAGTGGCAGTAGGTCCTCTCTAAATGTCTTGTAGAATTTAGCAGTGAAGCCATCAGGGCCCAGGCTTTTCTTAGTTGATAAGTTTTTAAATACATTTTCAATTTCATTGGTTGATATTGGTTGTTCAGAATTTTTAGGTCTTCTTCATTCAACTTTGGTAATTCATATGTATCTAGGAATCTGTCCATTTCTTCTGTGTTGTCCATCTTATTGGCGTATAGGTTCTGGAAGTAGGTATTGATGATCCTCTGGATTTCTGCTGGGTCTGTTGTAATTTCACCCTTTTCATTCCTAATTGCATGGATTTGGGCCTTTTCTTTCCTTTTTCTGATAAGGTTGGCTAAGGGTTTGTCAATTTTGTTTATTCTTTCAAAGAACTAACTCTTGGCTTCATTAAATTTTTGTATCATACTCTTAGTCTCCATTGAATTGATTTCTCCTCTGATCGTTATAATTTCCTCCCTTGTATGAGCTTTGGGTTTGTCCTGCTCTTCTTTTTCTAGAAGCTTGAGGTTCAGCATCAGGTTGTTTAATTGGGCTCGCTCTGTTTTCCTAATATGAGAATTCACTGCTATGAATTTCCCTCATAAGACTGCTTTCATTGTGTCCCATAGATTCTGATATGTTGTATTGTCATTGTCATTTAATTGAAGGAACTGTCTGAATTCTTCTTTAATTTCTTCTGTGACCCATTAGTTATTCAGAAGTGTGTTGTTCAATTTCCACGTGTTTATGAAATTTTTTGAGTTTCTTTTGCTATTGATCTCCAATTTCATCGCACTGTGGTCTGATAATATACAGGGGATAACTTCAATTCCTTTGCACTTACTTAAACATGTTCTATGTGTGAGTATGTGGTCTATTTTGGAGAATGACCCATGTGCAGCTGAGAAGAATGTGTATTCTGATTTTGTGGGGTGGAAGACTCTGTAAACATCTGTTAAGTTCATTTGTTCAAGAGTTCGATTGAGTTCTAGTATTTCATTACTTATTTGTAGTCTAGTTGATCTATCTACTTGTGACAGTGGGGTGTTGAGGTCCCCCACTACAGTTGTATTAGTGCATATATGACTTTTCATGTCCGTTAGTATTTGTTTTATATAGTTGGGTGCACTAATGTTTGGTGCATAGATATTTATGACTGTCATCTCTTCCTCTTGGATTCTTCCCTTTACAAGGATGTAGTGTCCTTCTTCGTCTCTCTTAATCAGTATTGGTTTGAAATCTACTTGATCTGCCAAGAGGATAGCTACTCTTGCTTTTTGGGGGGTTCCTGTTGCATGCAGTATTGTTTTCCACCCTTTAACTTTCAGTCTATGAGTTTCCTTTTGAATTAAGTGTGTTTCTTGTATGCAGCATATTGTTGGATTTTGCTTCTTGACCCATTCTGCCAATCTATTTCTTTTGATTGGTGAATTGAGACCATTAACGTTGATGGTTATAACTGAAACATATTGACTTGTCATTGCCATGACTTTTTCTTTTTGTTGGGTTCTCCCCCTTTACATTTAATTTCTTGTCATGCCGGATGGGTTCATTCTGCTTTGCTTCCTGGGGTTGTGATCCTCAATATCTGTTCCTAGGATATTGTGTAAAATTCTTTGGAGTGCCGGTTTGGTATTCAAGAAGTTCCTAAGGTGCTCTTTGTCATGAAAGTATCTTATTTCTCCATCCATTTTGAAAGATAGTTTTGCAGGGTACATCAATCTGGGTTGGAGACTGTTTTCTTTTAGGGCTTGGAATAAGTCACTCCAAGCTCTTCTTGCCTTGATGGTTTGTGTTGAGAAGTCTGCTGTGATTCTGATGGGCTTTCCTTTGTATGTGATTTGTTTCTTTTCTCTGACTGCTTGGAGAACTTTGTTCTTCTGTTGTGTTTCTGGAATCTTAACAATTATATGCCTATGTGTAGATTTTTTTTTTGATCAAGGCTATTTGGAGTCCTATATGCCTCACTTATCTGTATGTCAAGCTCTTTTCCCCTGCTGGGGAAGTTTTCTGCCATTATTTCTGTGAAGAGATTTTTTTATGTCATCTGCACTCTCTCCTGTTTCTTCATTGAGCCCAATCAGTCTTACGGTATTCTTTTTTTGCATCATCTAGCAGCTGCTGGATTGATTTCTCATGTTCCCTTATAATTTTGAAGCAATTTTTCTTTTCCTGGTCACTAATTGCAATCTTATCTTCTGTATCTGAAATTCTGTCCTCACATTGGCTCATTCTGCTGTGTAGACTTTCAATGGAGTTTTTCATGTCCTGGAAATCTATTTGCATCTGTTTCATGGATTCCATTTGTTTCTTATGTTATGATTCCATCATGTTCCTCAGCTCCTCTCTGGATTTATTAATCATGTCTTGCACTAGGGGCACAATTTCTCCTATTATCTGAGAAATTATTTCTGATTTCATATTTTCCAGATCCCCCTTTGTTGCCAGTTCAGTGGGTCCAGGTGGTTGAGTATCAGAATGTTCCATCTCATTTCCCTTTGGGGTTGCTGTAGGTGATCTGGAAGTCTGGTTTTGAGACTTATTTACGTGTTTTCTCATTTCGCCTGGGGTGGGGGGCTATTAGCGCCTACACGGATTACCTCCTCTGAGCTGGGTGAGGTGGGACAGGGGCCGGGAGCAGCGGTAGGGATGGTGACCCAAAAGCTCTTTCCTGTGGGCTGGGAGCAGCTGGAGGGATGGTGGCCGGGAAACCCTTTCCTCTGGACCAGGAGCAGTGGGATGGTGGCTCAGAAGCCCCTACCTCTGGGCTGGGAACAGTGGGACTCAGTACCTTGGTCTGGTGGTCTGGTGTCCTCTGCGTCTTTGTAGTGTGGAATCAGGTGGCTGCCTGTCTGCAGTGGGGTGATTCGATGTCTTCTGTGTGACTCAGGATCTTGGTAGGGCGTGCACAGACCTGTCTGTCTGCAGCGGGCTGATTCGGCGTGTGTTCCGTGCAACTCAGAAGCTTTTTAATAAGATGATATCCCAGTTGTTGATTTTTTCTGCTAGTTCCTGTGCTGCTGAGGTTTTGTTCATGAAGTCTTTTCCTATGCCAGTGTCTTCAAGAGTTCTACCTAACTTATCTTCCATCAAGTTTAGTGTTTCTGTCTTAATATTTATATCTTTAATCCACTTTGATCTTAGTTTAGTGCATGGTGATAGGTATGGGTCTAGTTTCAATCTTTGGCAGGTTGAAATCCAGTTTTTCCAACACCATTTATCAAATAGGCTATCTTTCCTCCAATGATGGTGGTTGGCTCGTTTGTCAAAGATGAGGTGGCTGAGCATGTCTGGAGTTGTTTCTGCATCTTCTAATCTATTCCACTGATCCACAGGTTTGTTCCTTTGCCAGTACCATGCTGATTTTATCACAGTAGCTTTGTAGTATAGTTTCAAGTTGGGGATTGTGATACCCCCAGCCATGTCTCTGTTGCTTAGAATTGCTTTAGCTATTCTAGGTCCCTTATGGTTCCAAATGAATTTTTTGATTGTTTTCTCTAGTTCTGTGAAGTATATTGTTGGAATTTCAATTGGGATTGCATTGAATCTATATAGCAGTTTTGGAAGTATGGCCATTTTCATTATATTGGTTCTTCCTACCCAGGAGCAAGGGATGTCTTTCCATTTTCTTGTATCCTCTTCAATCTCTTTTTTCAGAGTGCTGTAGTTTTCAGTGTAGAGGTCTTTTACTTCCTTTGTTAGATTGATTCATAGATATTTCATTTTTGGGGATGGTATTGTAAAAGGAATTGTTTCTCTAATTTCTCTCTCAATGAGTCTGTTATTTGTGTACAAGAAGGGGCTTGTTTTCTGAGTGTTGACCTTGTATCCAGCTACTCTACTGAATCTGTCAATTAAGTCTAGAAGTCTTTTGGCGGAGTTTTTTTGGGTCTTCTATGTAAAGTATCATATCGTCAGCAAATAATGACAGTTTAACTTCTTCTTTTCCTATCTTTATTCCTTTTATTTCTTTCTCTTTTCTAATTGCTGTGGCTAATGTTTCCAGAACTATATTGAACAGGAGTGGTGATAGTGGGCATCCTTGTCTTGTTCCTGATTTTTGCATGAAAGTTTTCAGTTTTTGATGATTTAGTATGATGTTGGCAGTTGGTTTTTCATAGATAGCCTTAATCAGGTTAAGATAAAGACCTTCTATTCCAATTTTCTGTAGGGTTTTAGTCATGAATGGGTGCTGGATTTTGTTGAATACTTTTTCTGCATCTATTGAGATGATCATATGGTTTTTGTCCTCGACTGTGTTAATATGGTGTATTACATTTATTGATTTACGAATGTTGAACCATCCTTGCATCCCTGGGATAAATCCAACTTGGTCAGGGTGTATGATCTTCTTGATGACCCTCTGTATTCTGTTTGCCAGTATCTTGTTGCGGATTTTTGCATGTATGTTCATTAGGGAGATTGGCCTGTAGTTCTCTTTTTGGGTTGGGTCTTTCCCTGGTTTTGGAATCAAAGTAACACTTGCTTCCAGGAATGAATTTGGAAGCTTTGCTTCCCTTTCAATTTCCTTGATGAGTTTAAAGAGTAATGGCTTTAGTTCTTCTTTAAATATCTTGTAAAATTCAGCAGTGTAGCCATCTGGACCTGTGCTTTTCTTTGTTGGTAAATATTTTATTACATTTTCAATTTCACTCATTGTAATTGTGGTGTTTAGAATTTCTGTATCTTCTTCATTTAACTTTGACAATTCTTATGTATCTAGGAATCTGCCCATTTCTTCTGTGTTTTCCATTTTATTGGAGTAGAGGTTCCCAAAGTAGGTATTGATGATCCTCTGGATTTCTGTTGGATCTGTTGTGACTTCACCTTTTTCATTCTTAACTGCATGTATTTGTGCCTTTTCTTTCCTTTTTCTGATAAGGTTGGCTAAGGGTTTATCAATTTTATTTATTCTTTCAAAAAACTAACTCTTTGATTCATTGATTTTTTTTTGTATTGTTCTCTTAGTCTCCATTGCATTGATTTCTGCCCTAATCTTTATAATTTCCTCTCTTGTATGAGCTTTGGATTCGTTATGCTCTTCTTTTTCTAGGAGCTTGAGGTTCTGTATTAGGTTATTTATCTGAGTTTTCTCTGTTTTCCTGTTATGGGCATTCACTGCTATGAATTTCCCATGTAGAACTGCTTTCATTGTGTCCCATAGATTCCTCTATGTTGTACTGGCATTTTTATTTACTTGTAGAAACTGTTTAATTTCTTCTTTAATTACTTCTGTGACCCATTGGTTGTTCAAAAGGGTGTTACTCAGTTTCCATGTGTTTGTTGGGGTTTTGCAGTTTCTTATGTTATTGATCTCCAGTTTTATTGCACTATGGTCTGATAATATACAGGGGGTAACTTCTATTCTTTTACATTTACTTAGATATGTCCTATGAGCTAGCATGTGGTCTATTCTGGAGACCTGTGTGCAGCCAAAAAGAATGTATATTCTGATTTTGTGGGGTGGAACACTCTGTAAACATCTATTAAGTCCATTTGTTCAATACCTTGGTTCAGTTCTAGAATTTCCTTGTTAACTTTTTGTCTAGATGATCTGTCTATTTGTGATAGTGGGGTATTGAGGTCTCCCACTACAATTGTATTAGTGTTTATTTGGTTTTTCATGTCTATTAATATTTGTTTTGTATAGTTGGGGGCATTTGTATTTGGTGCATATATATTTAGGATTGTCATCTCTTCCTCTTGGATTGTTCCCTTCACAAGGATGTAGTAACCATCTTTGTCTCTCTTAATTAGTTTTGGTTTGAAATCTACTTTGTCTGCAAATAAGATTGCTACCCCTGCTTTCTTCTGGGTTCCTGTGGCATGAAGAACTTTTTTCCATCCTTTTACTTTCAGCCTATGAGTTTCTTTTTGGGTTAGGTGTGTTTCTTGTATACAGCATATTGTTGCATTTTCCTTTTTAATCCATTCTGCCAGTCTATTTCTTTTGATTGGTGAATCGAGGCCATTAACATTGACAGTTATAATTGATAGATATTGATTTATCCTTGTCATGATGTTTTACTTTTGTTGGCTCTTTTATTTCTTATTTTTTCCCTCTTTCCCTTTAGTGTCTTGCCTTGCCTGGTGGCTTCCCTCTGTTGGGCCTCATGGAGTTGTGACCTTCATTGCTTTTTTCTAGGATATTGTTTAGAATTGCTTGTAGTGCTGGTTTGGTGTTCATGAAATTTCTCAGGTGTTCTTTGTTGTGGAAGTATCTAATTTCCCCATCAATTTTGAAAAATAATTTTGCAGGATCCAACAGTCTAGGTTGGAAGTTATTTTCTTTTAGGGCTTGAAATATTTCACTCCAGGCTCTCCTTGATTTGAGGGTTTGTCTTCAGAAGTCTGCTGTGATTCTGATGGGCTTTCCTTTGTAGGTGATTTGTTTCTTTTCTCTAACTGCTTGTAGGATTTTGTTTTTCTGTTGGGTTTCTGGGATCTTGACTATTATATGTCTAGATGTAGATTTTTTTGATCATGGCTAGCTGGAGTTCTATATGCCTCACTTATCTGTATGTCCAATTCTCTACCTCTGTCTGGGAAGTTTTCCACTATTACTTCTGTGAGCAGTTTTTTTTATGTCAATTGTGCTTTCTCCCATTTTTTCATGTACTCCTATCAGTCTTATGTTATTCTTCTTTGCATTGTCTAGCAGTTGTTGGATTGATTTCTTTTGGTCCCTTACTATTTTTAAGAAATCCCTATTTTCATGGTCTCTAACCACAATCCTATCTTCTATATCGGATATTCTATCTTCAGATTACCTTAATCGGCTGTGGATACTTTCAATGGAGTTTTTGATCTCCTGAATAGTTGTTTGAATCTGTTTCATGGATTCCATTTCTTTCTTATGTTGGGCAACCATGGTTTCCATTTCTTTCTTATGCTGGGTATTCATGGCTTCCAGCATGTTTCTGAGCTCATCTATTTTTTTTATCTGCTTCTGTTCTAGATCCGCTAATCATGTCTTTCACTCTACTCACCATCTCTGCAGATACCTGGGTGATTATTTCTGCTTTGAATTTTTCTAGAGCCTCATTCATCTGTTTTGTTACTTCCTGTGCTATCAGTTCAGGGTATCCAGGTGGTTGGTTATGGGACTTTTCCATCTCATTTCCCCCAGGATTTACCCTTGGTGGGGTGGAAGTCTGAGTTTGTGCCTTGCTTAAATGTCTTCTCATTTTTGTTTTTGGCACTGTCCTTGGTTTAACTTCTGGGTTGATAGTTTGAAATTGCTTATTGTAGGTATCTTTGTTGCTTGTAATTAGAACCCTTATGGAATGATTGCTTCTCAGAGGTGTCTTCCAGATATAGCTGGTCTTTCAGTTTTGAGTCTCTAATGACTCTAAGGCTATCTCATTTTCCTTATACTAGGAAGGTTCATTGACTAGATCAATACTCACACCTTAGCCCAAGTGATACAATCAGCAACACCACTGCATCAAGTACATCTTGAAAATGACATTTTGTGGTAGTTATTAATCTATCACCTTTAGCTGTGTGAATTAAATCAAGATCGAGGACCAACCCAACATATAGTGAATAAACTCTTCAATACAACAACTTTACCCTTTGGGATGGGGAGTTAGAAGGGGCTGGAGAGGGAGGGATAGACGGGAAGAAGGATAGGGGAAGGTTAGCAGTGTGGTCAGAGGACACAGGTGAGAAGGAAAAAGAGAATACTAGGAAAATAAAGAAGAACTCCGAATGAGGACCAAAACAGGGACAAAAAGGGAAGATGAACAATGTGGAAGAGCAAGAGAGTGAGTATAAGAGAGAAAGGAAAGAGAAAAGAAAGAAGAAAAGAAAAAAAGGAGAGAAAAACAAATATTTGCAAAGAGTAGGGAAAAAATTAAAGATAAGAGGAGCAGAAGAAAAGAGAAAAAAACAATAAAACTAATTTTGGGAATAAAAAATAACAATGAAGATGAAGGGCCTCTTTCAGGGTATGTCTCTGCTGTCACAATAGACAATGTGGGTTGCAGTGTGCAGATATAAGTCAATGAGTCTCAGCAAGCTAGTCACAGACCCATGAGACTCAGGCAGATTTCTGGCTGCAAGTCCTAAAAGTTGAGCTCCCTGTCCTCCTGTAGGGTTGAAGTCTACAGAGTTGTATTTCAGGTTCCAGCTGCCCTTCCCCTGAAGATAGTTCTGGTCCTGATGGGAGGTGAAGATGACTCCAACTTACCCAATACAGTGGTCTGGTGGTCCGGTGTCCTCTGAGTCTTTGTAGTGTGCAACCAGGTGGCTGGGGGGTGTGGGGGGGGCAGTGTCCAGTAGATTGCTACTGGGGCGCCGGCTGATTTGGCGTGTTCAGCGCGACTGGCGACATTGCTACGGCATCCACAGACCTGCCTGTCTGCAGCAGGCTGATTCAGCGCATTCCGTTTTGCCAATTTTTAAATTGGGTTATTTACCTTGTTGTTGAATTGTGAAAGTTCTTTATACATTCTGGGTGCTAGAACCTTTTTCAAATATGCAGTTGGCAAATACTTTCTCCCATTCTGTAGATTTCATTTTAATTTTTTTTAGTGGCGAGGATCAAATACAGAGCCTCATGTATGCTAAGCAAGGACTACAACCCAGCTACAGCCTCAGCCCACTTTCACTTTCTTTCTTGGTGGTGTCCTTTGATGCATAATATTTTTGGTTTTGACGAAGTCCAAATTACGTATTTCTTCTGTTTCTTTTTGCTTTTGTTTTCATATTTTTAAAAAAATTGTCCAATCTAGGAAGTCATGAAACTTTACATCTGTGTTTCCTTCTAAGAGTTTTTTAGTTTTACTGCTTACATTTAGGTCTCTTCCTAGTCTGAATGACTTTTTTATATGGTGTGAGATAGGGATCTAATTTCATATTTTTGTTTATAGATACCTATTTGTCCCAGTATTGTTCATTGAAGGGACTTTTCTTTCCTCCTGCTGAATGATTTTAATATTCCTGTTGAAAACCAGTTGATTTACGTATATTAATTTCTTTTTAGACTTTCAGTACTATTCCCTTGATCTGTATGCCTATTCTTAGGCCAGTGCCATGCTACTTTAACTTTTGAAACAGGGAAGTTTTGCTCTTCCTTTAATGTTTGCTTGATTGTTTAGAGTTTCTTGCAACTTCATATGAATTTTAGAATCAGCTTGTCTATTTGTGAATAAATGGAAGCTGGGATTTTGATAGGAATTGCATTAAAACTTATAGATAAATTTGGAGAGTATTATCATCTTAACAATATTAAGTCTCCTAAGCCATAAATGTGGCATATCTTTTCACTTACTAAGGTTATTTTCAATTTTTTAGCCATGCTTTGTAGATTTTAGTGTACAAGTCCTGCACTCCCTGACTTAAATTTCTGAGTATTTCCTCTTTTTGATGCTATTACAATTAACATTATTTTCTGACTTTCATTTTTGTATTATCCATTGCTCCATTTTGGAATACAATTGACTTTTTTTTGTACTTACCTTGTATCTTGCAAGTTTACAGATCTGTCTTTTTAGCTATAATAGTTTTTTTGCATTGTTAGTTATTTTTGGTAGATTCTGTGAGGCTTTCTATATATAAGATCATGTCTGTAAATATAGTTTTACTTCTTTCTTCTAATCTGGATGCCTTTTGTTTCATTTTCTGGACTAATTGCTCTGGCTAGAACCTCCAGTACACTGTTGAAATGTATAATTTGCTGTGTCTTATAACAATTTCTGCCTTAAAGTCAATATTTCTCTGTTATTGGTATAGTCACTCCAGCTCTCTGATTATTTTTGCATATATCTTTTTCCATCCTTTTACTTGTGTTTAATCTAAAGTATGTCTTATACACAGTACATTGTGGAGTTGTTTTTTAAACAATCTGTTTTGCTAATCTTCTACCATGCAACTGGAATGTTTAATCCATTTGCATTTAATATAATTAATAAAGAAAGACTTAGTTCTGCCATTTTTCTCTATTACTGCCTTATGTTGTGTTAAATGGATATTTTCTAGTATACCATTTTCATTCCTTTTACTATATATTTTAAGCCATTTTCTTAGTATTTGCCTTGGGAATTACAATCAACACCTTCATACATAACACTTACAGATTAATGCCAATGTCATTTCAATATTATATAAAAAATTTGCTCCTGTATAGCTTCACTTCTCCAATTTATGTTGTTTTGATCATGAATTATATAGGTCTACAATGCATGCCCTTTAGCATATATTTATAATCATTATAACAATAATTTATCATTGTTATTTAATGTACTTGTTTTCTAAATCTTATAGAAGAAAAGAATGTTACCAACCAAACATACAGCAACACTGGCTTTTATATTTGTCTGTGTAGTTACCTTTACTGATGTTCACATTTCTTGGTATATCTTTGAGTTACTGTCTAGTGTCCATGTATTTCAGCCTATAGGATTCCCTTCAGTATTTCTGGTAAGAGCTACTGCAGCAACAAACTTCCTCAGCTTTTGCTTTTCTTTTTAAAATTTTGATTAATTCTTGGTTTCTTCTTTATTTTTGATCATTGATTTGCTGAACGTGGAATTCTTGAGAATTCTGAGATTTTTTTCTCCTCTCAGAACTTGAAATATTTTTGCTTTCTGACTTCCAAGTTTTTTAAATGAGAAATTGACTGATCATATTATTGAAGATTCCATCTCAGTGACTGGTTACTCTCTCTTGGTGCTTTCTCTTGCTTTGTGCTTTGATAGTTTGATTATAATATGTCTCCATCTGGCCCTCTTTAAGTTTATCCTACTTGAACTTCAGTGGGCTTCTAGAATGTGTAGATTCACGTTTTCTAACAAATTTGAGGATTTTACTCCCGTTGCTTCTTCAAATACTCTTTCTCTCGCACGCCTCCTGAAATTTCCTTTATGCAGACGTTGGTGTCTGGTGGTGTCCCATAGATTGGTCAGGCTTGGTTCACCTATCTTCATTCCTTTTTCTTTCAGTTCCTCAGGCCAAGAATCTAAATTGATATATCCCCAAATTTGCTGATTCTTTCTTCCGCTGATTCAAAGCTGCTATTGATCTCCTCTAGTGAATTTTTCATTTTAGTATTTGTACTTTCCAATTTCTCAATTTCCATTTGGTTCCTTTGTATAACTCCTGTATCTGCAATGATATTCTCCTTTGGGAGGGACATTATCCTCATGATTTCCTTTGGTTCACGGGGCATGGCATTTTTTTTTTTTTTAGTTCTTTTGTCATATCTGAAGTTGCTCATTTGAAGCCTTTGCTTAGTTATGCCAGTGTCTGACTTCCCACAGGGATATTTTCTCTCCATTACTTCCCCCCCCCCCAATATCTGTGACATGCTCTTGTTTCTTTGCCGCCCTCTTCCCTAGATTTCAGGGTCCTGGATGCCCAGTCTTCCTCTAGCTTTTCAGCAAGCAATGCTCTCCCTCCTTGAAGCCTTTCTGCATGATCCCTTTGCTGGAATCCCCACTCTTTCATTGCTTAATCCCTCAAAGCCTCACATTTCTAAAGTTGCTTACTTATTGTAACTATCAGTTCTGAAACAGTAAACAAAACTGCCTTTATTTCTCTGTATCTCAGCCTCACTTCTTTTTGTTTGTTTGTTTGTTTTTGGTACTGGGGATCGAACTCAGGACCTTGCACTGGTGAGGCAGGCAGTGGAACCACTGAGCTAAATCCCCAGCCCAGCATCACTTCTGAGCTCCTACTTCCTGAGTAATGGGGGATGGAGCAATTCCATGTCTCTAAGGTTTCTACCACATTCTTGCTTCCTTTCTGACCACATGTGGAATGTAGCAGACCTCACCAGCCTCCTGCTGCCTCCCTCTGGGCTCTCTCTGCCCCTCCACTGTCAGTAAAAACCATCCCCTTTCACTTGGCCCCAAAGACCTTTGTGGCTCTCTGGCCTCTCCTCCTGCTACCTGGGAATCTCACACTATGAGAAACTGGTTCTCCTTCCATTTTTCTGGCCAAGACCCTTTGTTTTTACCTCTGGTCTGTACCTGGAAATCAGCGTACAGGGTCGGACAACTGCCGAACGAGGTATAGCCTTTGTCTTTCCAGATGAATAAAACTGACACTAGCTTCCTAAGACACTCATGGGAATAAAGAATCAAGGACACCCCCTTGGCTCTTCCTTTGAAGTTTTTAGGTTCTTCCATGATGTCTGGTGGGCTGGAGTGGACTAAAGGAGGGTGAATGGCAGATAAAGCCTAGAGGGCTAATGGGACTCTTGTCCTGGGTAGGATCAGGGAGCTTGTATGGTGGCCATGACTCAGGGGTAGGGACCCAGAGGGAAGGGGGGGTTCTAGGCAGGTTGCCGTCAGTCTCTTCTGGTACAAGTATCACAATGATGTTTGACATGAGAGAGAGTGAAGGAACAAGAGAATGAACTAAAAGAACACTTGGGGCTCAGGACACTTTGGGGGTGGTTCATCAGTGACTTGGAGGATCTTTCTGAGGCATCATGGGCATTCAAGGTGATGGGGAGCACATGGGCTTCATGAGGCAGTACAATAACCAGGATCAGGGAGTCTAGGGCATGTGGCGTATGAGGCTGGTACAGAAACAAGATGTCCTGGGTTATTCATGGGATGGTCACAGAAACTTGACTTTGTTTCGAGGATTTAGGCTGGGGATGGTTGAAAACATTTGGATTTCATTGAGCAAAAGAATAGAAAAAGAGGGAAACAGAGTGAAAAGGATGCAAAGTGAGGTACAGGAGATGTGGGGAAAAGAACCAGTGGACAAAGGCTGAGTGGAGAGAGAAGACAGATGGAGAAGAAAGGAAAAGAGAGATGGAAAGGGGAAAGAGATGGAGAAAGGGAAAAAAGAGACAGAAAGGGAAAGAGAGGGAAAAACCATTAGCAATGGATATAAGTTGGAAGTGAAAGGCATCTGGCAACCTTGCATTGCCTATGAAATGATATTAACATTTTATTATTGTAAGGTGAGCTTTTTAAAACGGAATTTTAAATGTTACCCTGCTGTTCGGGAACACAAAAACCTTTAATTTTATGCAAATGAACAGCGAGGAGCTGAGCGCTTAATGTAAACGAACACTTTCTTTGTAGGAGAGGTTGGAAAGGAGGAAAAAAAATTCCCCAGGATTCTTTAATTGCTGTCTGAAATTATGTAAATCCCAGCACCAGGCAGAACACAATTACCCCGCGGCCCTCCCTGCCAGCGCCGCTAATGTCTAACAAAATATCGGTGGGTGACATTTAGACGAGGTAATGCAAATGAGAATTAATTTTTTTCCAAGACAAAGGGCAGCTGAAAGATCACCTCATTCATATACAGGAGCCCAGAAAGCTCCTGAATGCTGGGGGTGGGGTGGGGTGGACAGGAAGCCTGGGGCAGATGCCCTCCCTTGGGCCTGGGTCCCCAGAATTCAGGCCTGGGGAGCCTTAGGTTGTGAACACTCTAACTGCATTCCCAAGCAGTTCTTCCTGGGAATCAAGTTAACAAATGTAAATAGTCATTAAAATATACATTCCCTCGCATGGAGGTGACCCTTTCTGAGCTATAAGGTGCTTTCCCAGCTCTTTCTTCCCCCATGCTCACGGTGGTCTTGCAGGCTGCTGCTTGAACTCACATGGAACGAAGGAAAGTGAGGCTCAGATGAACCTGGTCACCCAGCCAAGGCCACAAAGGCTCGTGATGAACTCCAAAGGCAAGAACTCTTCATGTTTTGTTGTTTTCTGGTACTGGGGAATTGAACCTAGGGCCTCACACTTGCTAAGCAAGCACTCTCCCAGTGAACTGCATCCCCAGCCCCTTCTTATTTTTATTTTGAAACGGTCTTGCTAAGTTGTCCCTGTGGGCTTGAACATGTGATCCTCCTGTCTCAGCCTCCTGAATAGCCAGATGTACAGATGTGCAGGATGTTGGTTGTGTTTTTCTCATCTCTTCTTCTTTCCCCTTCTTCTTTTCTTTCTTCCCTGCCTTTTTCTCTTCATTCCCAATTGTTCCATTTAAGAAAGTATTTTCAGCCAGGCATAGAGGCACAAGCCTATAATCCCTGAACTGTGGGAGGATGAGGCAGAAGGATTGCAAATTTGAGCCTAGCCTGGACCACTTTGGCAACTTAGTGAGACTGTCTCAAAATAAAAAATTTTTAAAAATAAGGGCTGGGGATTTTGCTCAGTGTAAAGTCCCCTGGGTTCAATTCCCAGAACCTCCTCACCACCACCAAAAATGTCAGTTAAAAATTGTTTTTAGGGGCCGGGGATTTAGCTCAATGGTTCTGCCACCTGCCTTGCAAGCACAAGGACCCGAGTTCAATTCCCAGTACCAAAAAAAAAAAAATTGTTTTTAGTAAGCAGCTTGCCAAGAGAATACCAGGGCCCCATTTTAGCTGCATCCCAGCCCAAATTCTTTCCTCTCATTAGAACAACCTCTGTATGCACTAGTTCCCATCCATCCTTTAAGTCTCCACATAGAAGCCACTTCTTGGGAGCTTCCTTGCCTGACCTGCTCCCCACCCCAAAGCCCAAGACCTTACACAATCTGCAGTCAAGCTGGCTCCTCCCTGGGAGGTTGTGAATTCCAGGAGGGCAGGGACAGAGTGTCTCCTGGTTGCCCCTTCTAACTCCAGGGTCCGGAACACTGCCACTGGGCACTGCCTTTGCTCAGTAAATGTTTAATGACTTCATGAATAAATTAATGCTCAAAAAGGAGATTGTGGATTGGTCAAAGTGAACATAATGGTTTACACACATAAAAAATGTGAAGCAGGAAGTACTAATAATTCTCTTAATTAGCCCTGGAATTCTGCAAATGCAATTGGAGGGGAGGAGGGAAATGCCTGCTGGAGAGGAAGCCAGGAATCTTGCAGGTTAGGAGAGCTCTCTCCCTGCTAACCTAGTTAGTGCCAACATGGCTGCATCTGAAGGCCTGCAAACTATGGTAACTTAGCTTAGGCACCTCCTGGTGGTTTGTGGGTTGTTTCTGCCAGCTTTTGATCTAAGGCTATCCCTCTGGTCTCTCTGAAGGATATGTTGGGGGCTTCACTCAAGTCTGGAGACAGGCAAATCTACCATTAAAAATGAAACAAAACAACATTCTGTATATATACTTAATTATTTACTTTACAAAGATATTAGCTAGACAGGCTTGGTTGTACATGCCTATAATCCCAGCACTCAGGGAGTCTGAGGCAGGAGGATTGCAGCTTTGAGTCCAGCCTGAGCTACACAGCAAGCTGCTATTTAAAAAAAAAAAAAAGCAAAAGAGATATTATCTGTCCCTACAATTTTGAAAAGAATATCTGATTAATTCATCTGTTTTTCTTTATTAAAAAAACCCTAAAACCAGAGGGCAAGGGATATAGTTCTGTGGTAGAGTCCTTGCCTAGTATACACAAGGGCCTAGGTTCCATCCCCAGCACTACAGAAAAATAAGATTTAAAAATATGAAAAACTACATAGAGCTACAACTATGGGAGAAATCAAGAGATTTTTCTAAGCTTCCCACTTCAAAAAGCTTGAAGTCCAGACAGTTAGGAAAGTGAGTTCATTCAAATCTGTTAAAACCAGATTATAATGATGATTTTGAATCTTTCTGGAGCATAAAAAAAGAACTTCTTCCTTCTTCTTTCCCTCCTCCTTCTCCTTCTCCATTTTCTTCAAAGAGAACAACGCCCATATAGTACCTCCAAAGGTTCAGTGTGATAGCCAACCCGACTCCATCTTGAGCCTCACCACCACTGTGTGCTTGTGCTTGGACAAAGCACCCGAAACTCACATTTTGTTTGGCAGAACACTTGCTGCAGTTGCAAGTTGTTTTTTTGTAGCTCAGCTAGTGTGTGAAACTTCCTCTTGCCCCCCACTAACCTGGCATGGTTCTGCTTCTGTAAAATTCCGCTTGCTCTCCCCTTGAGCCCTCCCCAACTGAAAGCATGATTTGAAAGGAGAAATCAAACTGCTTCTAGGTGCCAAGAGATCTTTCCAGGCACTAGCCTCTCTCCATCACCAGCTTTAAATAAACGGACTCAAATCTGACTCAGAGTGTCTCTGCATCCCTATAGTTCCAACTCACTTGGGTAGAAGATCAGGAGGGGAAAGAAATCATTAAGTCACACAGAGGTAATCCAAGATGGAACAGGTCACCCACGTGACAGAAGAGCTAAGGACTCAACAGGACAGGGGGGCCACCCAGACATGGGCAATAATGAGAAGCTGCCACCATAGGAGGCACAAAGGGAGACTGGCAGGGGCCACTAGGAGGAGGCTGGAGCCAGGGAAAATACACAGCCAGTGATGAAGAAACCCCTAGGAGGGGGTGGGGGAGAGCAGTTTCTTCTTCTTTTCCCACCAATCAGCCCTCTGATTGGTGCCCGTGCCTCCCTTTGGGTTGATCTCCTGGCCTCCAGCTGCCTGGGCTGCCCTCCCCCCATCTCCTGCCCTCATTCAGAACCAAGCAGAAGAAGCTGGAAGCTCAGATAACAAGAACATCAGCCCTACCCCTGCTGAGGCAGAAACAGAGCACACACCAGCTGCCAAAGTCAAGCTGGTGAGCTCTTCATGGATGAGCAGGGGACAACACTGGAACTCTGATCAATCTTAACATCCAAAAAGGAGACATTTGGGAGCTGCCGGGAGAAGTGTATAGCACTTCCTATAAAGAACTCATGCTAAAATATTGAACCTGAGTTGTATCATCCCTAAAACCAGTCATTAGTTTACAAAAAATGCAGGGGAGAGGGAAACGTGTTAGAAACACTACAAGACATATAAGCAAAATCTACACTATAGGAAACTGCAGGGCAATTAACCAGTTCCTTCAACAAAAAAGTGGGGAAGATTTAAGACCAAATGTAACTTAAAGGGTCTCTTAAACCAAATACAATGAATTTTTGTTTAGATCCCAAGCCAAATAAATCACTGAAAAAACAGTTATGGGTCAGATTGAGGAAGCTTAGGTATTAACTTGGACATTTGATTATATCAAGAAATTTTTAAGTGTTGTGGTGGTATTGTGGCAATGCTTCGTTTTATTTCTTCCAAAAGAGTCTTTAGAAACATGTACTGAACATTTCCAGATGAAATGATTTGATATCTGGGATTTGCCTCAAAAATATTCAGTGGGAGCCTAAAGGATGGGTGAAGATAAAATCAGACATGAGTTGATAATCATAGAAGTTAGGTGGTAAGTATATGGAGGTACCTGTCTTTATTCTCTCTCCTTTTGTGTGTAAAGATTCCTGTAATAGAAAGTTTTAAATATTTGAAAAAGAAAATAACAGAACAAGCTAATTGAAAAATGTTTAGCTGTATGCAATATGTATTTATGACCAATGCAATTAGATAAAGAAAATGAGAAATACATATATTTAAAAGAAGGTCAACATAATTATTTGCAGGTGATAAGTTTTTTTTACTTAGAAAATTCTCTTTAAAACACCTTGAGACTAATAGACTAATTGAGTTAATAGACTAGGTAGTTACAAAATTAACATAGGAAAACAATAACTTTCCTATATACAAACTAATAACAAAATAATATCATTGAAGGCCTGTTGATAAAAATCACAAATAGGTTATAATAACTGGAAATAATTTATAAAGAAAGATGTGGAATGCATGCAAAGAAATTTTCTACAACTTATGTGGTATACAAAAGAACTCACTACATGAAAACCCATTCCTTGGTCTTAGATAGAATGCTTAATAGTACTATAAAATTATCATTCTCCATTAACTAATTCTCCATTAATTAATTTATACATTATATGCAATTATAATCAAAATCCTAGCACAAATTCTAAACTTCATTTGGAATAATAAATATATAAATATGTAATTAGGAAAATGTTGAAATGGAAAAATCTCAAAGGAAGATTTCTTATTAGGGCACCAGTTACCCCAAGAAAGCTTCCCAGTATAGTACGCTAAAAATCCGACGTAAAGTTTACAACCTTGTTTTCAAATCTACATCTGAGCAGACATAAATAAAGCCCAAAGGTTATGAAAGGTACAATTCCAGAATGAGAACCTGTTTGCTGAAAGCCTTTGTTGATCCCATACAAGGAGGAAAATTTAATCAAGAACTCCCATAAATCTATTATTTTGAAAGGGAAAATCCTCAGTAAAAGGTGCATTTGCAGAAAACCAACTACAACACTTCACGACACCCCATGCCATTGTTGGGAGTATTTGCTGTCTTGGCCTTGCACTGATGGGTGGAAAAAAGAAACAAAAAGTTTCTCTAGAGAATCTCAAACCACATTCAAGTTATCCAGTGGCTGGGAGACAGAATCCATACTGTTTAACTCACCATTTCACGCACAGAAAGAGCTAGAAAGTATTTGAAGTATTCTTGTCTTGTCAATGCTTTCAGGCACCCGGCAGAAGCCAGTGAAAATGTTCTCTGGAAGAAAGCATCTTAAACCCAAGCCTGAAAAGTCCCTACTAGAAAGAGATCAAATGATTTTGAGTTCACCCTAGAAACCCCTGAAACACACAAAGCTACAAAGGACCAGACATGGGGAGTAACAGAAATAAAGAACTGGGGGATCAAACCTGCAAATCCAGTGGATACTGGCACCACTGGATGCAGAATATAAAATAGTTTTGCCTAATATATTTAGAGGAATAAGAAACTATCAAAACTTAAAAGGCAGATTTTTTTTTTAAATCACAAAGAATGTAATGAAATAAAACTGTAATAATTGACCTGGGAAATTCAATGAATGGATTAAAGGCAGATTAGGCCTAGCCAGAGTAAAGGATAATTACCTGGAAGAGTGAGCTGAACAAATTACCAAGGAGAGAGGGGGAGAAAGGACATGGAGAACATGAAATAGAAGTCATGACATACTGAAGATAGAGATATTAAGTCTAAAGCATGTTTTCCTCCAAAGTAATGGAAGGAGCTAATCAAGAGATGGATATTTGAAGAGACAGTGTCAGTTTTCAGAATTGATGAAGGATGTAAATATTCAGATTCAGGAAGTCCAGTAAATTATGATCAGGAACAATAAGAAGAGATCCATACTTAGATGCTTTGCAATCAAACCAAAGAACAGCAAAGCCCTAAAGAGACCATGTAAAAGGCAGCTACAGGTGCAAAGCATGTTACCTACATGACAGTGGCAGGTGTCTCTCCTCAGCAACACTGGAGCCCAGCAGACAACAGAATCTTTTTCAAAATGTATACCCAGAGAAATTATCATTCAAGAACAATTATAAAATAAAAGCATGTTAAAGCAAATAAAACCCCAGAGAATAGATATTAACAGACCCTTACTCATTTTTTAGAAGTAAAAAAATGTACTTTAAAAAATGATACTAATGCTTTTTTGCAACAGGTTTGCCGCGAGAGGACAGGTGTGAAAACCACCACTAAATCAAAGCCAACATGGGAAAGGAAAAGACTCATCAATATCGTCGTCATCGAACACGTGGATTTGGGCAAGTCCACCACTGCCGGCATCTGATCTACAAATGTGGTGGCATCGACAAAAAGAACCATTGAAAAATTTGAGAAGGAGGCTGCTGAGATGGGAAAGGGTTCTTTCAAGTACGCCTGGGTCTTGGATAAACTGAAAGCCAAGCGCAAGTGTGGTATCACCATTGACATCTCCCTGTGGAAATGTGAGACCAGCAAGGATTACGTGACTATCATTGATGCTCCAAGACACAGAGACTTTATCAAAAACATGATTACAGGCACATCTCAGGTTGATTGTGCTGTCCTGATTGTTGCTGCTGGTGTTGGTGAATTCAAAGCTGCTATCTCCAAGAACAGGCAGACCCGTGAGTGTGCCCTTCTGGCTTACAGGCTGGGTGTGAGACAACTCATTGTTGGTGTTAACAAAATGGATTCCACTGAGCCACCCTACAGCCAGAAGAGATACGAGGAAATTGTTAAGGAAGTTAGCACCTACATTAAGAAAATTTGCTACAACCCTGACACAGTAGACTTTGTGCCAATTTCTGGTTGGAATGGTGACAACATGCTGGAGCCAAGTGCTAACATGCCTTGGTTCAAGGGATGGAAGGTCACTCATAAAGATGGCAATGCTAGTGGAACCACACTGCTTGAAGCTTTGGATTGCATCCTTCCACCCACTTGCCCAACTGACAAGCCTTTGTGGCTGCCCCTCCAGGATGTCTACAAAATTGGTGGTATCAGTACAGTCCCTGTGGGCCGAGTGGAGACTGGTGTTCTCAAACCTGGCATGGCGGTCACCTTCGCACCAGTCAATGTTACAACTGAAGTGAAGTCTGTTGAAATGCAACATGAGGCTTTGAGTGAAGCTCTTCCTGGTGACAGTGTGGGCTTCAACGTCAAGAACGTGTCTGTCAAAGATGTGCATCGTGGCAATGTTGCTGGTGACAGCAAAAATGACCCACCAGTGGAAGCAGCTGGTTTCACGGCTCAGGTGATTATCCTGAACCACCCAGGCCAGATCAGTGCTGGCTATGCTCCTGTACTGGATTGCCATACAGCTCACATCACTTGCAAGTTTGCTGAGCTGAAAGAAAAGATGGATCGCCGGTCTGGTAAGAAGCTGGAAGATGGCCCCAAATTCTTGAAATCTGGTGATGCTGCCATCGTTGACATGGCTCCAGGCAAGCCCATAGGTGCCGAGAGCTTCTCTGACTCTCCACCTCTGGGTCGTTTCGCTGTTCGCGATATGAGACAGGCAGTTGCTGTGGGTGTCATCAAGCAGTGGACAAGAAGGCTGCTGGAGCTGGCAAGGTCACCAAGTGTGCCCAGAAAGCTCAGAAGGCTAAATGAACATCACCCCTAACACCTGCCACCCCAGTCTTAGTCAGCGGTGGAAGACCGGTCTCAGAACTGTTTCTCCCAATTGGCCATTTAAGTTTAATAGTAAAAGACTGGTTAATGATAACAATGCATCGTTAAACCTTCAGGAGGAAAGGAGGATGTGTTTTGTGGACCATTTGTTTTCTTTTTGTGTGTGACAGTTTCAAGTTATTAGTTTTTAAAATCACTTTTTAATGGAAACAACTTGACCAAAAATCTGTCACAGAATTTTGAGACCCATTAAAACAAAGTTTAATGAGAAAAAAAAATGATACTAATAAGAAAGTTTGAGATATAAAGAGAAACAATGAGCAAAAGAAATGGCAAATACATCAGTATATCTGATAAACATTTATTACTTAAATTGATAAAAATAATATCAAATTGGGGGATTGCAGAGGAACAAAAGCCATGTAAAAGGGATGAGTTTATGAAAGACCTTAAAATACGTTAAGGTCTTAGTGTAGTTTGGGAGGAAAAAGTAAAGATATTGTTTAATTTCAGAATTTATTTCAGCAAAATATGCCTGCTAATTTTTATAGTCGTCAGCAATTTATCTATTTATTTTAATTAATTAATTTCATTTTAAGCCTTTAAGGTTTGGCTTATTTGTTACACACAACTAATAGATAGCCAAGACATTTGCCCTTCCAGATATTAAAAACGCATTTTAGATCTACAGCGTTAAAGCAGTTTGCTGGAATGTTAGACACATTAAATAATGGAACAGGCTAGAGTCTCAAAATCAACCCACATTGCTCAAAAATTACTCCACACGTGGTGTTGGGACTGTTTACTTTCCATAGTTGCTAGTTGGTTGGTTTTTAAATCCTGTACAACAGTTACAGTTAAAGCCCCTGTAAGGAAAAGTCCAGCAGGAACAGAGCTCTCAAGGGTTTTACTTTTACCATTTACCGATAGCATCATGAGTTAAAACTTTAAGGTAGAGGCATAAAGTTCTAGGTGTGAGCATCGCTGCGTGGCCGTGGCAGTAGGCGAGTATCAAACATCATGCACTATGCACGGCTCCACAGAGCAGAGCCTCCTTTGCGTTAAGTTGGCGCAGTCTCGGATCTGATCTCCCGTGGGAAACACTTCTCATTGCTTACCCAATACCTAATCTTCCCGTGTCCCCCAGAGGCAGGCTACTCCCCGGGGGAAGAACAGTGTGCCCGCTAGGGGAACTGCAGTACAAGGAAACGGGAGGCAATCAGAAAAAGAAAGCTACACAAAAGAAAAGGCGATGGAGAAAAATAGTAAAGGTATTTGTGAGGGGATAAAAAGAGAGGCAGGACAAATACCTAAAGTTATTATCTCTCAGTTTTTGGTGTATAGTGATTTTTGCTTTCCTCTTATTCTACATTTCCCAGTTTTTCATACAATATGAATTAGGTTTTTATAAGAAAAAAAAGTTTGGGATGTTTTGAATTATCAACTTACTCCAAATGCTTGTGTGTTTGTGTGTGTGTGTGTGTGTGTGTGTGTGTGTGTGTGTGAATTTTGTCTCCTCTTTCGTGAATTATTGGCTCAGGGGCTTTGCCAATGGGGTCCTAATTTTTCCCTTGCTGATATACAAAATATGACGGACGTAGTAACCATTTTGATTCTTAGTTTGTTGCTTGCCTTTTGTCAGTGGGAGTTTTATTTATAGAATTAAATTGCTTAAATCTAGCGAAATTTATCAATATGTTCTTTTAATACCATTGATGCTTATTCCTAAAATTATATGCCTAGAGAGTTCCTCTTCCTTCTATGGAGTTAAATATGCTCTTTATTTACATGCATATTTTTCTAGTTTTCCTACTTCACTTTTCATTCTATAAATCCTGTGGACATTATATTGGTATTTGGTATAAAATACAAATTTTACTTGATTTTTTTCAAAACTATAACTAGTTAACCTTTCTTATCTATAAAATCTTAATTTTGTTTGGTAAAATATTCTGCCCACCTTTGCTGGGTCTTTTCTATCCGAGGTGGCTATGTGACTCAAAGCTGGTCAACAAGGTTCCAGTAGATGTTCTGCCGGGGACTTGGGGAGTTCTGCTTCTAGATAAACGTTGCTCCTTCCTCCCTTCTTCCCTCCTTTCCCACTCCCTTCCTCTCTCCTTTCCTTGGTTCCCTCCCATCCTTCTTCACATGCCCATAATGTAAGTGGGATAACTCAAAGTGGAGCAGCCATTTTTCCAACCTCGGGATGCAAGACACACCAAGCACCATGGAGAAGGGAGGAAGAGCGCGGCTCCTATAGAAGCTGCATTGTCCTCACCTGTCCACCCTTGGCCGGCTTATTTCAAAAGAGGGACCATGCTGTGGCTGATCACCAGTCACCAGGTTTCTGTTACATGCATCTACATGCAACTCACACTATATGTTGATGGAACATAGATGTTAATGTCATGTGTTATATGTAAGGTCTCATACTTACAGTCTTATTTCCCAGCTATTTAGCATGGTCCACTGAATTATCTGCCAAATACAGCAACAAAAATCCTCCTTTCAAATGACCACAATACGTTTTCCAGACGAGTCTAATATCCCCTCATTATTGCCCTTTTCCCCCCCAAAATAGCTATACTGAAAAATTTATTCTTCTTGATGAATTTTATCAAGTTGGTCCAACCCATTTTATCTTTTGAATGGAACTGTATTAAAGCTACAAACCAATTTGGGAAGCAGTCGCGGCTTGACAGCATTTCCTCTTCGGTCCTTGAGCATGGTAGACCTTCTGGTTCTTTCAGTCCTCTCCATCTCAGAACAGAGCTCTGCGGCATTCTTCACCCTAGACTTTCTGCACTGTTCTTTTTAGGGTTATTGCTAAATGTTTTATGGGTTTATTGTAATTGTAAATAGAATCTACTTTCTATTGTATCTTATAACTGGTTATTGCTGGCATACAGAACAACTATTGATTTTCAAATATTTATCTTGTGTTTGACCACTATTTACCCTAGAAGTTTTTTGGCTGATACTTTCATGTTTTCTAAGTATATGGTTGTACCATCTGCAAATGAAGATGACCTCATTCTCTCCTTCCCATAGTGAGACCTCTTGTCTCTGTCTACATGTTTTACCACATTGAGTGAAACAATGTTAAATAAAAAATAGAAGTGGTCATGCTTGTTTTCCTCTTGATTTTAGAGTGAACGCCTCTATTGTGTCCCCATACATGTAGTTCTATTTTTCTTCTAATGTAAGTATTCTTTATAATGTTAATGAGTATCATCTTATTCCTGCTTTTCAAAGAGGCTTTAAAAATTAGCCCTGAGTGTTGTTACACTCTGTGTCTTTTCTGTATCCATTGAAGTCACTGCTTGTGTTTTATTGGTTGTCTTTCATATAAGTAATCCTTAAAATCCTGGGATAAAACCATAGTTGATTATGAAGGATGATTTTATGAATACTGCTGTGGTTTAGATCTGGAATGTCCTTGAAAACTCTCAAGCCTCAGAGGTGGGGCTCTTGGAAGGTGATTGGATTACGGAGACTCTATAGCTATCTTGGTGTTACAGGTGGGACCTGATTGTAGATGTGCCACTGGGGGGCGTGCCCCAGAAGGTACATCCCTTCCTTGGCTCCCTGACTCTCTGCTTCCTGGCTGCCATAATGAGAGCAGCTTTCCCTTGCCATGCCGCTCTGCCATGACATTCTGCCTGGAGTCTGCCCACTGTGAACTATAACTGTGAGCCATATAAATCCTCCTTTAAACTGTGAATGTCAGGTATTGTGTCCCAGCAATGAGAAAGTGACTAAGATAAATACAACTGTTGATTGTAATTTATTAATTTTCAAAGGATTTTTCACATTTCAATTCATAAGTTAGATTCATCTATAATTTCCTTTTAAAAAGTTTGTCTCTGTTCATTGCTGACTTTTGGTTTTACTAATTCTATAAAATGAAATACGTAAAGTAGATTGAATCAGATTGAACTGTGAACCAAATCTTTACTCCTCTGTAGTAGAATTAGACATCTATACCCTGTCACATCTTCATACCATGCAGAGTGCATGTTCTGTTCCCTTGACATTAGGTTCAGACATGTGATTTGCTTTGACCAATGGATTGTGAGTAGGTTTCAAGAGCAGAAGTTAAGAATGTGCTCATTTGGTGTGTTTGCTTTCTTGTGATTTTGCCATCACCATGAGAAGAACATGTCTCCATTAGACTGCTGAATCAACTGATAAAAGACATATGGAGCACACCAGAACTTACCTGAAGCTTGGGCCCAAGTCCAGCAAAACCAAGATGAGATCAGCCACCACACCAGTGACCAAGAGACAAGAAAGTAAGAATAGTGATTGCTGTTTTAAGCCATGAGGTCTGGAGGTAGTTTGTTATGTAGCATCATTGTGGCACTAGCTGACTGATGCACTAGTAATTTTCCACCTTTTCCCTGTGTCCCAAAATAATTCATTATAGCATGGGAATTGGCTTTCTGCTCACAAGTTTGAAGGAACTCACCAACAAAATCAACTTTTAAATGTTTGCTTTGCTTTGGAGGAAGGTTTGAAGTTTAATTTAAAAAATTTTTTTCTTTCAAATCTTTTAAAATAAAATAGGGTGTTCCTTTAAATCCTTCTAGGATCCTATTCCTCCTCATTTTCCCTCCCCACAGATAACCACAGTTTGAACCCCAAGTGTTTTTTTTCTTCCAAGTTTCTAAATTTTTGCCATATAAGATATGAATCTATAAAGATATATAATGTTTTACTTGTTTTAAATTTTTGTATAAATGGTGTCTTATTGTAGGTATCACCATATCTATACACATGTCCTATATATCTTAATGAGTTTTTATTGTTTACTTTCTCTTCCAAAATTACAACATTTCAGTAAACACCTTTGGACATGTTTCCTTGCACAACCTGTCTCTCTTTAAGCAGTGGTTTTCAAGAAATTTAAAAACTGCAGCTCATGGCATTTTACATCACAGTGTAAGGCACATGTGAGTGCAACCTAAGCAAAACTTGCATGAAATATTGTAGTATTTATCCTTATGAACGATGTGACCTATTTTCTATTTATTATGTTTAATATTGGTTTCAACTCCCCAAATCTAGTTCACGACTTTTTAATGGACACGACACAATCAGTTTAAAAAACAATCCACTGAAGTATGTGCCTAAATGTAGAAGTGCTTAGTCATTAGATGAGAGCACCTTCAACTTTATTACATGTTCTAAATTGCTCTCCAAAGGGATTATAATTGATTTAGGCCTACCAGTACTGTACAGGTTTCCATTTTGACACATTATCATGAATAATATTGTTAGACATTTAAATTTTAGTCAATCTGATGGATATTTAAAATGGATTCCCATTATTGTTTTATTTATTTTTAATATTTCATTTCATTTTTCATTGACATGTATTAATTGCATATATTAATGGGGTTACATGTGTTATTTCAACACCTGCATACAGCATGCACCAATCAAATCCAGTCTCCATGTATCCACCAACCCCATTCCAGCCCTTAGTAATTGCTATTCTACATTCAGGAAGTGTTTTTTTTTAGCTTCCCCATATGAGAGATAGCATGTGGTACTTGTCTTTCTGTGGCTTACTTCACATAATTTCCTCCAGTTTTATCTATTTTGTTACAAATGACAGGATTTAATTCTTCTTTATGGCTGAAAAATATTCCACTGTGTGTGCTGGCTTTATAAAACATGTTTGCAGAGGTTCTACTTCCAGAAGCAAAAGAAAGAAAACTAACATCATGAAAACATGAAAATATAAAACTCACTGGTAATTGAATCTTATAAATACAACAAACCACAAAAACACAAAGATGAACAAAAGAAGAATAAACAATATTCAAAACAAACAGAAGAAATTTAACAAAATAACAGGAGTAATTCCTTACATATCTAAAACAACCTTGAATGTAAACATACTAACTGTCCCAATTAAAAGATACAGTCTGCTGAATGGATACACAAACAAGACTCAACAATATACTGCCTATAAGAAACTCACTTCATCAGTAAAGAATATAAAAGTAAAAGACTGGAAAAAGATATTGCATGAAAATGAAAACAAAAGAGCAGACAATATAGACTTAAAGATAAACTGTTAAAAGAGACAAAGAAGGGAACTACATAATGATAACAAGGAAATGATTAATCAGGAAGATATAATATTGTAAGTGTATGTGTACCTTATGATAGAACACCCAATTTTATTAAATATTTTTAGATAAAGGGCTGGGGATTTAGCTCAGTGGCACCGTGCCTGCCTCACAAGTGCAAGGTCCTGAGTTTGATCCCTGATACCAAAATATATATATTTAGATAAAAAGATAGGGCCGAGGATTTAGCTCAGTGGTTTTGCCACCTGCTGCACAAGCACAATGACCCAAGTTCAATCCCTGGTACCAGAAGAAAAAAAAAAGAGAGAGAGAGAAAGAGGATCCAATATAATAATAGTAGGAGATCTCTATATCCCCATTTTTATCATTATTGTTTTAATTCATATTTTCTGGTACTGGTGATGTTAAATATCTTTCCACAGGTTCATTTGCCCACTTATTTTTAGGTTAGTTGACTTTTCTTGTTAGTTTATAGGATTGAATACGTATATTTTAAATATTAATTTCCTGGTATGTACTGTGACAAATATCTTCCCCAGGATGTCACATCCTTTTACTCTCTGGATAAACAGCAGTTCTCAATCCATATAATTCATATTTCTTATTGTTTCATTTATAGTTTGCACTTTCGTTCTTATTTAGGAGGACTTTCTTATCCTGTGTTTATAAAGTTATTTTCCTAAATTTTTTCAAAATATTTTATTGTTTTACTTTTCACATTTACACCTTAAATTCTTCTGTAGTTTTCATTTTACAGTTGTTTATAGTGTGAAGTAGAGATTCATTACTTTCCAGCACATAACCAATTCTTTGAATCCTTTCTTTCCTAGAAGATTTGCAATTTCAATTGTATTATATACCACATTTCTTTGCAGGGCATTGATTTCTAGGGGCTTAATTTTGTTCCATTTGTCTATTGTGTGTCCCATGCTATGTCATCTTCTTTAACAATATTTCCTTAATGGTTGGTTAAATCTTGCTTTAGGGAATAGGTTTTTAAAGTAAGTTTTGCAATTTATTCAATTGTTAGTCCACTAAGGTTTTAAAAAGAATAAACTCTGAGTCAGTATTAGTAATTTATAATGTCCCAGAGAATTGCCTGTTTTATTGAGATTTTTCACAAATAAGAATGGAGATCCACATATGTTATTATGAGATCCCCTCATAATGTTATTTTTAGAAAATTCATTTGTATCTTGATTTATTAATATTCCATCTTACATTTTTTGGTTTGATTTGTCAGAAGTTGGCCTATTTTTGTTTTTATAAATAACTTTGTTTTTTCCATAGATTTTTTTTTGTCTACAGCTTTTTGTTAACCTGCAGTTTTACAAATTGTGTTTACACAGAGAAGCTTAGAAATTTAGTTTTTTAAATGGACCAAGATTACTTTTCTGGCCAGTTATATGAGCAGTTTGTATAAATTTTCCAAGAAAATCTTAAATGCAAATATAGTTTCTTTATATCAACTTTATGAAATTATTTTTTATTTATTTTATAACTTTGTGAAATTAAATGTATCTGTTAATTCAGCCATTTTTACATAATTAAATAGTGAAGTCAAAAATATGACTTTTTATCTACTTGGCATACTAAAAAAATGTATGATACAGAGATAGAGCTCTTAAAAGTTTCCCTTAACAATGACTTCTGTTCATTCCTTATGTTTCTAACCAGTTTTGTTTTATGTCTATTTTTTTTTTTTTGGTACCAGGGTTCGATGTCAAATTAGTAAGCACACAAACAATGCTGTATATGTAGTCATTGTGGGTGGTAATTTTGATCAATATAAAATGAAGCAATATTATCAGCATTTTTTTTCTTTGCATTTGCTTAATAAAATATTTGTTCATTATTTTTTTCATTTTTCTAGTGTTTCCTTCTAAGTAGCAAATAATTAGATTTTTAAAAATTGAACAGTGAAAAATTTAAAAGATGTCAAATATCTTCCTAAATCTCTATATATTTATACTCATATATAATATATATTTAATAAATTTACAATAAATATACCAGTAGGATTTTTAAAAATTGAAAGCCAATTTTAAAGCTTATATGGAAAAGAATAGCCAGCAACATCCTGAAAAACATGTGTGGTGAGGATGCACTAACTCTACCATATATTCTGATACATTACTAAACTTCAGTAATTAAAATGCTGTGGCCATGGTACAAGAGTAGAACTACTGACCACTGGCTAAATAGATGCCAGAAATTTATCCAGTAAGAAATGGAAATTTATCATATGATAAAGGCAATATTTCTTATGAAAAGGAAACAATAAGTCATTTAACAAACGGTATTGGGACAACTGGGTAACCATATGGAAAAAGTTAAGTTCGATCCCTACCTCACTACTCCTTACATTAAAGACATTCCATATAGTGCAAGCATTCAAATATATAAAGTTTAAAACCCTAAAAGGTATTATTAACATGAAGATTAGAAAATAATAATGTTGTCATAAAGAAAGGCTTTCTAAGGCAGAAATCCAAAAACTAATTTTTTAAAAGTCTGTTAAATTCAAATTAAAAAATTAATGTGAAAAAACCCCCAGAGTGATAAGATAACACACTAGCAAAAGTGTGTTAGATCAATAAGTGACTAATTTTGTAAAATATAAAGAATGCTTCCATATAAACTTTTTAAAAACCTGATGAGCCACTAGAAAAACTAAGGGCAACTGCTGAAGAGGCAGCTTCCTAAAAGGACAAATTCAAATGGCTCTTAAACAAAAGCTTAATCCTACTCAAAAAGAATAAAAATGAAAACCTATAGCAAAAACACTATCATTTATCAGTTTAAGAGACATCAATATGTTAATAACACACAATGTAGACACAGAGTGAAAAAAATCATGTAAAAGCATAAAACTTCTAGGGGAGGTAATTGGCAAATCTTTCAAAGTTAAAAATGGACAAACCCTTTGATCTATCAATTTCACTTTTAGGAATTTATTCTTTAGGGCTACTAGCCAAATTTCAACTTAATTTTATTCAACAATGGTTGATTGAGCACCTATTATGTGCCAGGCACCTATTATGTGACAGGCTAGAAAGATGTATGGAACCCAGCCCCATCTTGAAGTCACTTTACAATCTTATGATTTGAATTGAAGTTGAATTTAAGTATTTCACTCAATAGATGAAAACAGAGATTCATAGTGGTGGTGTCTTTTCCAGGAAGTGCCTGAGCACAGTCTTGAACCAGGGTCTGCTTAACTCTAACGAAACACTGGGCTGTTATGGATTCAACATTTCCATATCAGCAGCCCCCAACCACGAAAAGTTAGAAAATACACTCAAAAGATCTGGGGAAACAATCTAAAGTGTTCCCTTTACAAGAAAGGGAACATTTCTTTCCTTTTTCTAAAAGGATTTGCAAATTTTGCCTTCTATTTCATCTATCTATTTAAATACACACATATAAATGTTTAAATATTTTAAAAACTGTTTCATGTTTGAGGCCCCTGGGTTTGCTCCTCAGCACTGCAAAAATGAATAAACAGATAGATAAATATTTTATTACCAATTAAATTACAACACCCTCAAAATGTTTCTGTGTAGCACTAACGAGAAGAAAAGTCTCTGTTTATCTGCGGCTCTTGCCTCTCCCCATGGCACCCCAAAAATATCCCCAAAGGGAAAAACATCTGTTAAACCAATTGGTCACTTGCATCTAGAGCACACGCCTCTATAGTTGACATCTTGGAATTCTCAACAGTTTTATCCTTGCACCTGTGTTTTGTGTCTGAGGTCTGATAGGATGACAGCATGGGCTGGGGGCTTGGTGTCTGTGCTCGCTCATGCATGCACATCTCACTGGAAAGTGCTAGGGACAGTCACACCCCTGGGGTAGGGCAAGGAGGTATCTGGAGCCACCCTGGCTCTTGCACCATGAAACATTCAGCAGGTAGATCAGCAGGGGTTTCTGGCCCACCCCAATCCAATTTCCAAGTGTGTCCCACACAGCAGGTGCAATCCCTGAGGAGCCGCCATAGGATGGGAGAGAGAGATGGACCACCCTGTCCTGGCTGGTGCAGCACTGGGCATTGCCGTGTATTATGAGCATTCTCCCCACACCCCCGGGACTGTGGGGCAACTCTGAGGATCCCACCCAGTACAGCAGCAATGGGGACTGGGTGATGGAGGCGTAGCTACAAGGGAGAGGGGAAGGGACCAGGGAGGTGTGTAATACAGAGACACAGAGAAATTACTGGGCTAAATGTTGGGGCAGGGCTATTCTGTTGGACTGAGACCTGTTACAAGAAGCCCTCAGGCCAGGCTGAGGTCTGGGAAGTCTGGAGGTTTAGAGAATGCAGTAGAAAGATGGAAAAAATGCCCCCAGTCCTTTCTCCCGCCCTCCTTCCTGGGCAAGCGCCTTGCAGTTCCTCTCAGCGGAAGTGGCTCTAATTGCCCACCCTTTGAAGCCTTTGACCAACAGAAGAACACAAGGAAGACATGGTTCTGCATGGAGAGCCATGTAAGAGCCAGGGCCTCAAGAGACCTGTACACAGTGTGCAATGGCAACTGGTAGCTGCCTTAAATCATAACAATCTGGGGTGATTTGTCACCTAGAAAAGCTACAGTGGGTTCTGGGATATCTCAACTAACTTCCCCACAAATTGCTGAAGGCTGGCTCTTGCCCGGTGTTGGAAAAGGCTGGTGGGCAGGGTAAGTTCAGAGCTGCCTTATGACAAAAGGGCCTCCTGCTTCTCCAACTAGTGTCAGGTGCTGGCTCACCAGAGTCTGGGTCCAGCCTGACTAGGGCAAGCAGAGGGAGTGTGAGGAGCCAGCCCTAGTCCAAGCTGAAGTCCATCATCTACATCTGTGTGGCTCTCGGCAGTCACATGACATCTCTGAGCCTCGGCTTTCTCATTCATAAGTGGGGAGCTCTGTTATTTCCTTTCCCAGAACTGTTCTGGGAGTTAAGTGAAAGGACACATTAGGTGGGCCTGCCCTCTAAGGAGCTCAGTAATCCGTGAGAACATTGGCTCCCAAAAGGTCCTCTGCTGGCAGCTGGCTCCTGCCTGGATTTGTGCAGGACACCAGGCGTGAGCTATGTTGTCCCCAGAGCTCCTCTGCTGGGTCACAGCAAAGGTGGCTGTGATGCTTAAATTTCTGTGTTCCTTTGACTATGCTACATGGGCCCTGACATTCTATCCAGGCCCTTGGGGGCTGGAGCATTCTCATCTGGCTGCTCGAGGCCGGCCGGGCAGGTGGTGTCTTTTCCTGCCCTCCAACTTGGGCGGAAGCATCAGCTCTTCTGGGGCCTCCAGCCTGCCAGCTTGAGCAGGAACTTATGCCATCACTTTCCCCTGCTCCTCACAGGCCCATCTCCTCCTGTCACTCTTCCACCTCCACTCAGGCTGGAGCTGTGGAGAGCAAGACTGGCTGAGGGGAGCCCTGCCCCAAACCCCAGCTGGCCAGAGGGCAAGAGGGGCTGTCTCTCCTTCCTGGGGTCCTGGCCAAGTGGCCAAGTGCTTGGCAGGGGATGCCCAACCTACCACCTATCCTGGTAAGTGCTGCGAGACCGTGTGCTTATGTGTGTGTGTGTGTGTGTGTGTGTGTGTGCGCGCGCGCACGCGCCCATGCGCTGAGGGGCAGCTGCTGCCCTTCCCTGCCCCCCAGCCCAGCCTCCTCCTCAGCCCCCTCCACCTGGATACTGGATACTGCCGAGCTGCAGGCTGCCCTCATTAATATTTATGACAAGGAGAGGAAGTTGCATAAATCTTCCTTGATACTTAATTAAGCCAAACTTCTTTTGATTTCCCCTCTTTCTGCCTTGCCGAGTGTGGCCGGCATGCCTATTAGATGTTCATTCTCTCCCAGTTGCCTGGTGCTAGACAGGACCCACCAGCTGCTGCACGCGTCCCAGGTACTCCGCCCATGGGCTGGAGCCTGGTGGGGAGCAGCTGACCCCTCCACACCTCGGCAGACTCTCTGTGGCTTTGGGCAGAGACCCAGGAAGACCCTGGTCGCACCCCCACACACTCACACACACATGCCCCTCTGGGCAGGAAAGATAAAGGCGTGGAGAGTAGCTGGGGAGAAGCTGCGACCTCCATCCTCTCTGTCGCTCACCGGGGAGATGCTGTGGGGCCCAAAGCCACGGAGGAGTAGCAGAGTCCCATGGAGAAGCTGACGGGGGCTGTGTCTCTGCCCCTCCCCACTTACCACCCTGCACTCTGGCCGGGGGGACCCCAGTGTGAGCACGGTCGGAGCCGAGCATCTCCCAGGCTCCAGGAGCTGGTTAGCGGCCGACTGACATATCTTTGATATGGAATCATATACAGGAAGCAACTTGACCCCCGAAGGCCCCTCTTAGCGTGGGATTGACACCGAGCATTGACTTTGCTTCAGGCTTATCCACAAATCTCAGCCAATTTTATTAAAGAGCCGTGTGTGGTGTGGAACATGCCAGGAAGACAACTTTATTTATAGATCTTGATCGGCAGAGAGGAGCCCACGCTTGATTCCGCTGGCGCCCCTGCCGGCCTCCCTCCTCCTCAGGTGGGAGAAGTGATTGGCAGGTGCAGCTCCTCGCCACTCCCCCTCCCTGCCCGGCTGGCCCAGAGACTCGCAGATACAGTGCAGGCAGACGCACAGCATTAACTCAGCGCCCCCCGCCCCCCCCCCCGCCCCAGTATTACGCACTGTGTCCCCTCAAAATTCATGTTGAAGCCTTAACCTGCAATGTGACTATAGTCAGAGTTAAGGCCTTTACGAAGTAAAGTTAGCTGGGTGTGGGGGTGCATGCCTGTAAGGATTGCTGCGAGTTTGAGGCCAGCCTGAGCTACATAGTGAGTTCAAGGCTGGCCTGAACTACACAGCAAGACCCTGTTTCAAAAAAGCAAGAAAAAAAGTAATTAAAGTTAAATAAAGGGCATAAAGTTAAATGAGGGGATAAAGGTGGGGTTTTAGTGTCCTTGTAAGAAGGCAAAGCTGAGTACAGTGGTGCATGCCTATAACCCCAGCTCTCTGGGAGGCTGAGGCAGGAGGATCTTAGTGAGACTGTCTCAAAATAGAAAGGACTGGGGATGTGTGTAGCTCAGTGTGAAGGCCCTGGGTTCAATCCTCAGAACCATGAAGAGGAGGAAGAATAAGAAGAGGAGGAGAAAAAAAAAGAAAAACAAGACATTAGAGAACATGCCTTCTTCCTCTCCCCCTCCCCACTCTCTCTCTCTCTCTCTCTCTCTCTCTCTCTCTCTCTCTCTCTCTCTCTCTCTCTCTCTCTCTCTCCCCCAGTGATCAGGAAAGAAATGTCAAGGTGTTACCAGGTTGTGGCATTCTGAGCTCTCCTTCTAGAGGTATTTTCTAGGTTCTTCTTGTCTTGTTCAAAGAATTAGGCAAAACAAGCATGCAACGTATGGAGGTTTTACATTTATTAAAGGTAGGAAAAGAAATGTGCTCTGCACAGCAAGTTTGGGCCAAGTAAAAGTAAGGAAAAAGTACACTCTACAGCATGAGAGTGGATCACTGTGAAAGGGCCCAGTAGTGGAGAGCTCAGGGATGACTTTCCTTTTGTACTGTATCTCCCACTTTTCAGGCTGATGTCACTTCTAGGCTGTCCTATCAAGAACTTGCTTGAGTTTCCAAGAGAACTGAAGATAGCACTCTCTGTCTGGCTCCATGTGCAGGGCTTTAGGAACTATTTTGTCAGTGTGTCCTGGGACTTTGCAATTAACAGATCATGCCCACTTTCCCAGCCAACCTGCCACACCCTAATCTCCTGCCTCAAAGGGAAGACCCAAGGAGAAGGTGGTTGTCTGCAAGCCAGAACAAGAGCCCTCACCAGAACCCATACCTATCAGCGCCTTGATCATGGGCTTCTAACCTCCAGATCTGTGAGAAAAGAAGTGTCTGTTGTTTAAGCCAACAAGTCTGGGGTGTTTTAATGCAGCTGCTGGAGGTAACAAATGGACACACTCATGCACAAACACATGCACATCATCACAGACACTCACCTACTCATGCATACACTGAAACAGACACACAGGGACCAAGGTGGCATCTTCCTCGATTTGCCTCTAGCCTTAGCCCCTAATCCAGGGAGGATGCCAAGGGATGGGCTGGGGACTTAGGGAAGGATGGAGGGAGGGGCAAGTGGATATAGACAGAAAGGTGGTCCATAAGCACACAGCCCTGTAGCTATGTGCATAGACAGACACAATTGCAGCCTCTACAAGAACATGTTCAGAGTTCTGTAACTGACAAGAATGCCTGCACAGCCGGCGAAACCCAAGTGAATCCTGTGGCATTTATTGAGTGTTTACTATCAGCCAGTGTCTCACACATGGCATCTCATTTTGGCCTTTGTGACTCTGAAAAGCATGACCCTCCACAGAGGGAACAAGGATGTCAGACACTGCACCCAGGATGGGGCACAAGCTGGTACCCTGGAGGGCTATCCATGCACCCAGCATGTGTGTCTAACACCGTGAAGCCCAGGGGAGCAATTCTGTGCTCTGCCAGTCTGTTTTCCTATAACCCACTTGAAAGAGTTGTTGGCCCTGCAGCAACAGAGATCCGAACCTGCTAACTCAGCCCAGAAGGGCAGCGCTGAGAGGACCTGTCAGCTGTGGCCATCAGAGCGGCTGTGGAGAGAGGTCTTCAGGGCTCCAATGCACTCATTTCAGGCCAAATCCAGACATGAGCAGGTGACCTGTCTGGGGGATGTCAGACGGGGTTTCTCTGTGGCCACTTCAAGGTCAGACCGAAACTGTTTTGGCTCCAGAAGCTCCTCTCTGTGGAGACAGAAGGCTCTTAGGGGACACATGGCTTCCTGCCAAGCGTGTGTGTTCAGGGAAGATGGTCTTTAACTGAAATCTCTCTGGCAGCTTGTGTGGAGCCCTGGGCACAAGACTCGATGAATCACTCACTGCGGCTGCTGTCTGAGGGGGTTATGGTGGGGCTGAGACTTGTCCTTGATGGTGCCAATCAGCGGAGCTGTGCAGGAGCGGGGCAGAGGTTGGGTGGGGAGAGGAGATGTTGAGCTTAGTGAGACAGTGTCTTAGTCACTTTCTCATCGCTGGGACAAATACCTGAGACTTGCAACTTATAGAAGGGGAAGTTTATTTTGGCTCACAGGTTTTAGAGGATTCAGCCCATAGTTGGCCAGCTCCACGGCAGGAAATGCACGGTGCAAGGGTCTGAGCAGAGGAAAGCTATTCGGGCCATGGTGACCACGAAGCAGAGAGAGAAGGAAGGAGCCAGGGACCCTTCCAGGTCACACCCCTGTGACCCCTCTCTCACCAGGTCCTGTGCCCTAACAGCACACTCAGCTGCTGAACTCATTATGAATGAATCCACTAATGATGACAGCATCCCCAAGACCCAGTCACCTTCCACACACATGAGAATTTGTGGGGCATCTTAGATCTAAACCCTTACAGACAGGGACTGTGCAAGTGGCCTGGGAAGACCAAGCTACATGGCTTTCAGGAACCTCAGAGGTCATTTTAAACCTGGAGGTGATAATGCTGAATGAAGGGCTTTGCTCAAAGTGTCAAAGGGGACGACCATGTGCGGGAACCCAGGTCACTGCCTGGCATGGAGTGGGTGCCCAAGACTGTGGACTCCTGCTTCTCCCTCCCAAGACAAGAGGCACACGGAGGACCCTGGGAGCCTTCTTCATGGCCCCGGGAAACCCAAGAGCTGAAGCAGACAGGTGAGCAAGGAGGGAGGGCCACAGGAGAGACCCAGATTGGGACCAGGAGCCAGGCTCAGGCCCTGGGGATGGGAGAAGGGGTTCAGGAAAGGCAGAGAGCTTGGGTCCCACCTAAGCAGGCCTTGCAGAGCCCAGCGATGTGGGGCCTGGGGAGGAAACTAAGGCAGGCACCCAGCAGATAGAAGGGGTACAGGACAAAGGATCCAGGTGACAGGTGGGCTGTGCACAGGGCTCTGAACCTGAGGGATGACACAGGGAGTGGGTTGGCCCAGGCAGGGATTCTTCTGGCCACCTGGTGGGGGGAGTGTGAGGAAGGGCCTGAGGCAAGCAGAGTGACAGCGGTCCCCTACCCCTCCCATGGGAGCAGGACCACCTGCAAAGATGGCATTTCTAGCATGGCTGAGAAGGAATGATTATGATCACAGGCATGCAGAGTGACTTCTCACAGGTTTGGGGTTTTACTTGGTGATGAAAATGTTTCGAAAATTGGTAGAGATGGTGGCTGCAAAACACTGTGAATGTACTAGATGCCTCTGAACTGTCACTTTCAAATGGTTAATTTTACAGTATGTAAATCTGCACCTCAATTTAAGACCAAGAGCAAGGGCATGGGTGTGGAGTTCCAGCTCTGCCACCTACAGCTGAGAGACCTTGCAAAGGTTTTCACAGCCTCTCTGAGATTCACAGTCTTCTTCTGTAAAATGGGCTAATATTTACATCTACTTGATTATTGTGGATAAATTGGTGGATGAATAGATTTGAAAACACCTAGAACCTAATAGGAGCCACACCAGTTTATAAACTGAGCCCTAGTGTTTCTAGATGTGCCTCATGCTTCTCAATGGTTCAAAGACAGGTTCCAGCATTGGGACCAGGGCTTGGGTTCAAAGACTTACCAGCCCACAGGACAGATTTCTAGCAGCCAGTGAAGGATAAAGCTCTGAGCTGAATCAAGAGGACACGAGAGGAAAAGATGGGTGGCACAGAATTTGTTTCTATGGATTGCGGGGTTCTGGATAGGTTTCTAGGTTTTTATGCGTGATGAACAAAAAATTGGATGTGGCACACGGCAATATGGGAAAAAGTAGAAAAGTTTAATAAAATTTAATTAAGAGGTGGTATGCTGAGCAGGCTCATGCCAGGGGAATGGAAAATGGCATGAGCAGTGAGTGCACTGAGTTTAAGAATTTAAAATGTTGCACCCAGTTTAGGACGCCTGCCATTGGTCTTCAAGAGCATGACTGAAAACAGGATCGGCTGTGCTGAGTCAGAGCCAATTGGCAAGGTGCTGAGTCATGTCAGCTATATCTATCATGCATGTCCTTTCCATAATTCAATGTTACAATGGATGTATGAGATGCAGTCCATATACATGACACTTCAATGAATTAGAAGTGAAGAAAGGTTATTACAGGTCATGCTGGTGAATCTGGCACACATGCATCTTAGTTTGGAACTGTGGAATTTTCCAAGGCAGTTCAGGGATCTTTGCTTTTGTTATATCTGCCTCCTGGCACAATAGTAGGCTTTAGGACAAAGGTTGGAGGGGTTGGCCCTGGGGCATTGCCCAGGTTCAGGTGAGTGGAGGGAGTGAGTGGTCTCATAGCCCCAATTGTACTATCTGTATTAAACCCACTTCACTGTCCAGGTTCCCCTAGGGCCTTTACTGACTGAGAAGGAAACCATCGCCTGTAGGGCAGAGACTTTCTAGGGCAGCCAGCCTATTTTGCGTCCTCCCATCCTCAAATTATGGCCTTGCTGACATCCCTGTGATGCTCTTGGCTGCCACCTAACTTGGTTCTTGAGGGAACAGAATCAAACAACACCAGGGGAGGGAAGAGGCAGTGCGTTCTGGGGATTGTAGTTGCCCATGAACTATTTTTTGTCAGGAAAGGTCCACAGACAGGTCGGAGCATTCAGGAATATACTATATTGTACTTCTCGGGACCTGGTAGCTTGACTGGGAGGTTCTTCCTTGTCATAAAATCTATTCTAAATAACATAAAGAGAGAAAGACCCATCAGAATGAACATATCAGAATGCTTTCTGTTTGAAATCTGAGGAGAAATTAGGGAACCACCAGCTAATTTACTGGTCAAAGGTCAAGACTCATGAATGGGAAAGTGGTGGTGGCTTCAGATTATCAAAAGATTCAACATTGTGAAAGTTGGACCCTGTATGGGAAGCATACATTTTTAGGGAAATTCTGCCATAGTAAGTAAAAGAAATTTTAGAAAGTATTTGTTTTGTTGCAATGAAATGCAGAAACACATGAACATTATAAAAGCAGAAGATTGTAAAATTAAGGACTGAGTTGAAAAGGAATCTAGTACTAGCTTAGCAGATATAAAAATAGAATAGCATCAAATCGGGTAATATTTTAAAGTTGAATAAAATAAAATCATATAATTAAAATCAGAGTAAGAACAGAAATTAAAAAAAGAATCAACCCTTTAGTAAACTGAATTTGTGTTGTAGAAGAAAACTTGAACAGTTCTTCTGAAAACCAGGAAAGGGAAACAGGAAACAAATAACATAACAGAGACTCAATTCACTGATAATCAATAATGAATTAACAGGTCTTGCTGAATTGATATTCTTGAAAACTGAAGAAAATGGGCCAGAAGTATTAATTAAAGACATTTTGGAAGAAAATTTTTCAAAAATTAATAAACCTGCAGATTAAAATATTCAATTTAGTTATTAGACATATCTACATATACAGGTGAGTGAATTCTGTTAGTTTTTTTATTATAAGAATAAAATCCCAGGGCCGGGGATTTAGCTCAGTGGTTTCACCACCTACTACACAAGCTCAAGGACCCAAGTTCGATCCCCGGTACCAAAAAAAAAAAAAAAAAAAGAATAAAATCCCATAAGGATATAGGTGGTCAGGTTGAAAAAAGTTGTCTCTGAAAAACTAGAATTAGTCTTTCTCAGACTTGTCCAATACAGTAAACACAGGATAACAAAGCAAAATCTATACAGTTATGAAGGAAAGATTTTGTGTCATAAGAATTTTATGCTTGTCTTGTCTCGCACAAAAGCAGCTGAAATACTTTCATAGATATGAAAAGGCTGAGATGTCTCCATCTCTGGGCTCATCCTGAAAAGATACTCTTAGACATTTTTCAGCTCAGTTCTTCACCAACTTTTTCATGTGAGGGCACAAAAATAAAGAGATGGTATATCAGATGCTGATTAGAAAGGTCTTCTTTCACTGGGATCTATGGCAATGAGATATGAGCTTTGGGAAGCGCACTCTAGATACAAGGCTAGAGCAGGTTTGGAGGAAGCACAATGGCCAGAAGGATATCTAATGAAACAGGTGAGGTGGGAGGTAGGAGGAAGAGTGTGCTGTCCTGGAAGCCAAGCAAAGAACATGTTTCCAGGAGGAGGAGGAGCAATTGCAGAATAATACTGAGACAGGGAAGATGAGGACCAGAAAGTGAGCCCCACTCAGTGTTAGCAACATGGAGATCACTCATGGTTTGAATGTGAGTGGCTTCCAAGAAAGGGTGAGTTTCAGAAAGGATGGAAGAGTGAAAAGTGGAGAAAATGGGTATGACTAATGCTTTTAAGGGTTCTGCTGCAGAAGGGACTTGAGAAATAGGGCAGTAGATGCCATGATAGGATCAAATATGGGCTAGCCTGCTGCATCTGGGACAGCACAGGAAGCAGAACCCAGCTGTCTCACCTGAGGACATCACAGATCGGCTTACAGTCAGTGGATCCAAAATACGTGAAGGATCCCGGCCTAGACTGGCAGAGCTGCCTCTACAGTGAAACTGGGGATCAGAGATGCTAGAGTGAGCTCAGCTGGCCTGAAACTTCATAAATCAAGTAAGTGCTTATTATTGTAAGTTGTATTGATTTTCTATTACTAAGGACCAAACAACCACAAACTTAGTGGTTTAAAACAATGCCCATATACTAGCTCACAGTTCTGTAGGTTGGAGGCCTGGGTGGGCTCCATGGGGTCCTCTACTTGGAGATGTATCATTGGTATTCATCTTCACTGCTGAGCCATGTGGTGTAACTACCTTAATATTCCCTTTCTTACACAACTTGGAATTGACAGCTGCTACCATTTTTGTTCGCTTAGATATTTATGTCACTATCACCATTCAAAAGAATGTAAGACCTTTCAAATACCCCTTTTCACACGCCAGGTGTTTTGTTGTGCTGTGATTCTGCTCTGAAGCTCATCCCTTTGACTTTCCCCTGTCGGGTCTCTTGTTTTCTGGACCCTGACACATTTTCTTTCCTTCTTTATCCCTCCTTTTAGTGGAATTCATCCTTTAATAACTCCTTGAAAATGGTGAATGAGAGGAACATTTTTGGGAGGAATTTTTTTTTATTCCTCTCTCCCAACTGGTTAGTACCTTGATTGCATACAGAATTCCAAGTTAAAAATTTGTTTTCTCTCTGATCTGTGAAGACATTTGATCCAACGTCTTTTGGTTTCCACTGTTCCTGTTGAGAACACTGACAGTATTCTTTCCATGTGGTCTGTTCTTTTCTCACTATGGAAGCTTTTGGAGTTGACTTTTGGGAACCAATGTTCTGAAATTTCATGATATAAGGCCCCTTAGTGAGGCTTTTTCATTCTCTTCCCTAGAGCTTGTCAATGGACTTTTCATTCTCAGAATGCATTTCTTTAAATCCCAGGAACTTGTCTTCATGATGATTTTTCTCCCTACTGTTTTTTCTACTCTCCTTTTTTTGGGGAATTTCTATTACTATGATGTTGGATTTTCTCAACTGATCCTTTAATTTTTATATCTTCCTTTTCTCTGTTTTCCATTACCTTCCCTGGCCACTCCTAACGCTGCAGCCCTCCCTCCCCATGGAACATACCCTGTCTTTCATTGTGCTCCAGCATTCTCAGCACTATCTGATACCCTCTGCACTTCCTTGACTCCTAGTCTGTCTGTCCCACTGTGACACAGCTGCATGGAAGCAGAAATCTAGAACACACCAGGCAGTGTTCATCACACGAGTCATCAAACAAGTCTCCATCTTCAAGCTCACATCTCAACCCCACTTTCCTTGAGAGCTGGTGCCCCCAGGTCCTGGATCTTTCCAGGGTGCTGTGTTTTGGGGATCTCGTTTTTAGCATCCCCTCTGCTAGCCCATGATGTTTATCTTTTTCAGCTTTTTAAACTCCTCATCCTCATCCCATTTCCCCAAAACATATTGAAATCTCTCACATTCACTTTGTCCTTGTAAGTTTATGTCATGTTTTTGCCCTAGTACCAGGGATCAGGACCTTGAGCTTGCCAGGCAGGTGCAGAACCACTGAGCTACATCCCTGGCCCTATGTCATGTTTATTTCTTTTCTTTTAGCAAGATTTGGAGAGGAAGAAGAAATAAAAACAAATTTTTTCAACCTACTGTCTTCAGCTACAAGTTCCAACATAATATTTTAGGAAGACATTTTTTTGCCCTTCATTGTATAGGGTGAATGGTGTCTGTGTGTGTGCATGTGTGTGTGTTCACATGTGCATGTGAATGTGTGTATGTGTGAATGCCCATTGTAATGGGCTCTATGAGATTCCACCAGGCTAACAGATCATAACTTATTACACCAGTTCCCAACCTAGAACTATTAAAGTTGTTTCTAATTTTTGTTATGATAAAATACTATGATTCACATTGTTATAAAATATCTTCTTCTCTCTGTGTGATTATTTAAATCTAAAGAGTCAGTTTACAGAGGCCAAAAGGCATGCATATTCAAGCTTTCTGATTCGCATTACTAAATTACCCTTCAAAAAATATTCCAATTTACACTTCTCCCAGCAATGATTGTTTGGGAGAGCCTGTTTCTACATGCGTATACCAGCAGCGGGTATTATCATTATTTTAAATCTTTAACAATGTGATAGGTGAAAATTTATGTCTCGCTGTTATTATAATTTGTATTTTCCTTAATTACTAGTGAGGTTGAACATCTTTTCATATTTATTAGCCTTTTATATTTCTTCATCTGCTCATGACATTGTAAAAGATAAAAGCAGGTTACAAAACATTATGTATAATATGATCCTAAGTTTGTTTAAAAAAAAAACAAGACTGGCAGGAAATAAGACAAATATGAACTGTGGTAATGTCTGGGCACTGGGATAATGAATGGGTTTTCTTTTTCAAACTTGTGCATTTTCCAAACTATGTACAATGCACATGCATTATTTTGTAGCCCAAAACAATGTGATTTTAAAAAGTAACAATTATAATAATCATATTAAAATAGCCCAAAGTTTTTAGAATAGATTCGGATAGCCAAAGTAGCCCATGGGGTCATGAAAAAGCACAGCCCAACACAAACCCCAAGGACAGCAGAGACTGGCTTCCCGGGCACCATGGAAAACCCATGTGCGATACATTCTGCCTCCAGGAAGGGCAAAGGTGGGCTACTGGGGGCAGGGCACAGGCTGAGATTGGCTGGAGGTGCCAGGCGCTCACAGGCATCAGTGGGTAATTACATCTCCTTTTAACACATGCAAATTTTATCAGTATTATTTATATATTCAAAGCCACGGATGAATAATATATGCATTTATGCAGAGGTAATTGCCTTAGCCAGGTTCTTCCTGGGACTTTTATTGTCTCCCCAGATACTAAATATTCAACTTCGCTCTCTGACCAGAGCTGGGGGCGCCACCATACTGTCTACAGCCCCCACTTCCTCCAGGGAAGGAGGCCCCGGTGTGGGTGGGGGCTTTGGGATGGGTGTCACAGTGCTGGACTTGCAACTCTGGCTGATGTCTCTCTGAGGCACATTGAGGACGAGGAACTTGGGGCTCAGGACCGGGACTTGCAGCCAAATCCCTCAGCCTGTCCTGGGGTGACAGTCGCCTTCTTTCCTTGGTGCAGACTGTCAGTCCTGCATGTGCCTCACGAAGCCCAGATGTGCACCTCAACCTCACGGCCAGCACCCCCTCAAGGACCACACCAGCTTTGCCCTACTGACAGCCTTGTTTCTGAACCTCTTCCCTTGACCTGTGCTCTTCACAAACCACAGCAGCCAGACTCAGTCTGTGTATGGCTGTGACTGTGGTGGGCACTTCCGGTCTTTGTCAGGCAACGTGGGGAATTGTTTCTCCCAGGCCTGTGCAGCCTTCTCCATTTGGTGCCAGGTGCCCCTATCCCTGGATATCCCCTGTCAGGGCACAAGAGAGACTAAGCAGGCAACTTTCTAGAAGTGCTCAATGAACAGATGGGAGACAGTCAGATTCCAGTGGGTGAAGGGGGCACAGAATACTGGCTTCACCACGGAAGGAGCAGCCGTGAGCCAGGCATCACCCTTTGCCACCTTTCCTATGCATCTCATGAGCATCTTAGGTGCTACTTTGGGAAAATGCTCTCTGCTGCCTCCCCAGCCTGCCTCCAACAAGACCGTGAGCCCACCAGGGTATCACAGGGCCACCATGTCCTCTCTGGTCCCTTTCTTACCAGGTTTGCACTCTGCCATCCCACAGAAGCAGCTCTGTCCCAGTCACTGGTGACTTCCACATTGCCCAGTCCGATGGCCTACTCTTAACGCCATTCACAAGTGTGTGCCATGGCTGCCATCTCTCTTCTGCTCCAAACACACATGCTTCCCCTAGTTCCCAAGACCCTTTCGCTCCTCCTCCAGCCTCCCTGGCCACTTCTCCATGGCTTCCCTTGCTGGCTCCTCCTCTTCTCATCCCGAAACATCCACATGCTCAGGGCTCAGGCCACAGACAGCTCATCTCACTATATTCACTGCCTGGGCAACCCTTTGCTGTCACACAGCTTTAATTCTTGTTGTAGGGCTGACTCCCAGCCTCCCCTCTAGCCCTGGCTTTTCCACCCTCCTGGGGGTGACTGTCTAGCCACCAGCTCCATGTGACTGACTGTCTTCTGTGGACCCCACAGCCTGGGTAGTTTTAAAAAATAGAAGCATATTTGGCTCATGTTCTGGAGGCTGGGACACCCAAAAGCATGGCACTGGCATTAGCAATGGTCTTTGTACCACATCATAACAGGGCAGAGGGCAAAAGAAGACAGGCAGACAGAGGAAAAATTGGGCTGAACTCCTGCATATCATCAGCAGCTCAGTCCATGGTAACTAACCTACTCCTGGAAGAACAACATCAGTCCACTTATGAGAGAGATACCCTCAGGCCTAGTGACCTGTCAAAGTCCTACCTCTGTGTACTGTTATAACAGCAATTAAATTTCCACGTTGATTTCGGCAGGCACCACACACCTATCATGTCCACCCCATTCCTGAGGGTTCTCCCTCCACCTGCTCCCCCCATAGCCTCTCTGTACTACTCAGGGGCACTGCTCCAACTAAAACCCTTGGAGACATTTGGAAGCCTCCTTTTCTCTCTCAGCCCACATCTAGCCCATAGGAAACTGGTCAGCAATGCTTAGAGAGCCCGGCTCAGGCCACCTCTGGCCACCTCCACTGCTCCCACCCTGCTGTGAGTCATGTCACTGTCACTGATGGCCACCACAGCTTCCCAACAGGTCTCCCTGCCTCCATCAGCTTCGGCCAAGCAGCTCTCCATGAGGCAGCCACAGGGAGAGAGGTGACTTCTCAGCTCCCAGGCCTTCTTCAGAGCTGAGCCCCTCACTCTGAGCGAAGCCCCCCCGTGGTCCGCTTCCCATGGCCCCTTCTGCCCACTGCTCCAACATCCTCTCTCCAAACCTCTCCCTGCTTGAGTTGTCCAGCAATCCTGGCTGTCACTGCTTGGCGCTGGCCTGGGGCCCTGCCTGGGGTTGTAGGTGGCAGCTGTTGCGGTTCAATCATCCTAAATATCATTTGAGGTGACGTGAAAACCCCTCCTGCCAACATCACATCAGGAGATGCCTGGGCACAGCCAGCCACTCGGCCAGGTCATGATTCAGTCGGGTCGGCGTCTGCTCCATGGTGCATGGAGCACCGGGACAGGAGCAGCCCCTGGGGACACTGCAGATGGCAAAGAGGTTATCACAAGCCAGATCACAGCGGGGTACAGGACCTGGCTAGGAAGAAATTTTGGGGAGCAGGGGTGGTGACTTACAGGAAAGGGAACATTTTAAAATTATAAAAAATTGCAAGCCTTCCAAAATAGGATGAACAGTATAATGAATCCTCAGTACCCACCTCCTGATTTCTATCATGATCAGCTCATAACCAATTTTGTTTCTCTATATTCTCACTCACCCTCCCTCGGCTATTTTGAAGCAAATCCAGATGTTGTACTATTTCAGTTGTAAATATCTTAGTGGTATGTGGGGTTTTAAGGTGATCCAGCGCTGCTCCCATAGGCCAGGCAAGGTCGCCAGGATGGGGCTGGGCTCTCTCCCACCAGGTTCAGGCCTGGGATTCCATGGCAGCACTGTCTCGGGTGGGATGCAGACCTCCTGGGAAATGATGTTGGCAGAAAGGGTGGCTCACAGTGGTCACTTGGGGACTTCCCAGAGCTGGCACTTGGACCAAACTGGTGGGGTAGGGCATAGAATCCAGGCCAGGGGGCCAGGTTGCCTCCTGAGACCCTTTGCAAAGAGAGAGACCCTTTTGAGACCCTTTGTGACTTATAAAGACATCGGATCTCATTCAAAATCCCACTGGATTTTCTAGTAGTAGTTGAACAGTTGATTCTAAACTTAATATGGAAAAGCAGTGGATCCACAATAAACAAATCAATCTTTAAAAAAAAAATAAACATGGAAGATTGATTTTACCTGTTTTTAAAACTTACCATTAAGGTACAGTAGTAATCAAGATAGTACAATCTGGCATAAGGGTGAACAAACAGGTAAACTGAATAAAATACAATGGTGATCAAAATATATGGTGGATATTTAAAATATATATTATAGTAAAAAACACATTGCCATTAATTTCCCTCAAAATATTCCCCATTGCTTCAGACACACTTATTCCAGAGCCGGGGATTTAGCTTAGTGGTTCCAGCACCTGCCTCACAAGCTCAAGGTCCTGAGTTCGATCCCTGGTACCCCCCCAAAAAACAAAAACACACACTTATTCCACTGTCTTTGCCACTTTCTGGAGCAGATCTGGGAGTCCTCTTTCATGAGTGTCTTTATGAAGTATGATAAAAACATGGTGAATGCTGCTGCCAAGTGCCATTCAACAGAAAAACAGGCTCATGAAAACATTATAGTGTGTCCTGATCCACTTTATTAATCAGATCTGGCACTGTGCAACTTCTGGCTCTTCCTCAAAGTTAAAATGACCATGGAAAGCAAACATTTTTAATCAATTCAGGACATCCAGGCAGCTGTGGCAGGGCAACTAAAGACACTCATGAAAGAGAAGTTACAGAACTGCTTCAGAAACTGGCAAGAACAATGGGTTAAGTGTGTTTGAAGTATGTAAGGGGACATTTTAAGAGGGCTTGATGGCAATGTGTCTTTCACCATAATAAATTTAAAAAATTTAAATATTTACAGCTTATAGAGTGCAGGAATAGACGCACCCCTATAGAGCCTGTTCATTTTTTTTTAAAAAAAACCAAGGCAGCAGGCTATTCAATGCAAAAAGAAGTCTTTTCAACAAGCAGTGATGGAATAACTGGATAAGTTTGTTTTTGAAGCAAAAACAAACAAAAAACTTCAATTCCTATCTCACATCTCATACAAAGATTAATTTAAAATGGATCATAAAAGCTTGAAGTAAAGTTCCTCAGACAAAGAACTACTATATAGAATATATAAAGAACTTAAAAAAAATCAGATCCCCCAAATTTAAAGATGCAATTCAAAAATGGGCATCTGAAATGAACAGACATTTCTCAGACAAAGAAGTAAAAGCAGCAAATAAATATATGAAAAAATGTTCAACATCACTGGTCATTCAAGAGATAAAGATGAAAACATCACTGAGATTCCACCTCACCCCAGAAAGAATGGCTGCTATCATGAAATCAACCAATAATAAATGCTGGCGGGGTTGTGGGAAGAGTGAAACCCTTCTCCATTTTTGGTGGGAGTGCAGACTGGTGTAACCACTGTGGAAATCAGTGTGGAGATACCTCAAAGAACTAGGGCTAGAGGTCCCATTTGACCCAGCTATTCCCTTGAGGGGTATCTTCCCAAAAGAATTAAAAGAATCATAGCACAGCGAAATATGTGCACCCATGTTTATAGTAGCACAGTTTGTAATAGCTAAAGCTTGGAAACAGCCCAAGTGCCCATCAACTGGAAACTGGATAAAGAAGATGTGCTTTTTTAATAAAATGGAGTACTACTCAGCCATAAAGAATGAGAAACCAGAGTCATTTATAGCTAAATGGATGCACATTGAGGCCATACTCTTAAGTGAAATAAATAGAACATGCATATGTAAATACCAAATAGTTTCTCTGGTGTGAGAAACTGAAAGTGTAAATAAGGATCAAAATGTATAATAGATAATGCGAAACAGGAACGAAAGGTTTAAAGGGGAAGGGGAAGTGGGAGAGATAGGAGAAAGGAAAGAAGGGAAAGGAAAAAATATGAGAAAAGGAAAAAACGGAAACAAAGTCTTTGTAAATAAAGAAGGGTGGAGGGGTTGAAGGGAGGGCAGGGTAATGGGGAAAAAATAAGAACCAAGATATATCATGTAAAGGTACAAATTTCCAATGATGAATGTCATAATATTGTATACCTGAAATGCACCAATAAACTTAATGAATAAAAAAAAAGCTCAAAGTATAAATCATCTAAAGAAAGCATAGGGGATATACATTCATAAAACCTAAAGTAGCTAAAGATTAATTTAGGAGTTTACAAAAAGCAAGAGCAACAAAAAGTCAATAAGCTGAATTTTATCAAAGTTAAAAACTGCTTATCAAAAGACCCTTACCAAACAACACAGGAAAGCCAAAATTTCAGAGAAACTATTTACAATATACAGATCTAACAGAGAGGACTTGTATTCTTAATATATAAATATATCTTGGCCGAATCACCCCTCTGCAGACAGGCAGGTCTGTGCACGCCCTACCGAGGTCCCGAGTCATCCGGAAGACACTGAATCACCCCGCTGCAGACAGGCAGCCACCTGGTTCCACACTACAAAGACTCAGAGGACACCAGACCACCAGACCAAGGTACTGAGTCCCGCTGCTCCTGGCCCAGAGGTAGGGGCTTCTGAGCTGCCGTCTCACTGCTCCTGGTCCAGAGGAAGGGGCTTCCCAGTCACCATCCCTCCAGCTGCTCCCAGCCCAGAGGAAAGGGCTTTTGGGCCACCTTCTGTCCCGCTGCTCCTGGCCCAGAGGAAGGGGCTTCCAGGCCACCATTCCTCCCACTGCTCCCGGCCCAGAGGTAGGGGCTTCTGAGCCGCCATCCCACTGCTCCTGGTCCAGAGGAAGGAGCTTCCCGGCCACCATCCCTCCCACTGCTCCCAGCTCACAGGAAAGGGCTTTTGGGTCACCATCCCTACCGCTGCTCCCGGCCCCTGTCCCACCTCTCCCAGCTCAGAGGAGGTAATCTGTGCAGATGCTAACAGCCCCCCACCCAAGTTGAAATGAGAAAACATGTAAATAAGTCTCAAAACCAGACTTCCAGATCACCTACAGCAAACCCAAAGGGAAATGAGATGGAACACTCTGATACTCAACCACCTGGACCCACTGAACTGGCAACAAAAGGGGATCTGGAAAAAATGAAATCAGAAATAATTTCTCAGATAACAGGAGAAATTGTGCCCCTAGTGCAAGACATGATTAATAAATCTAGAGAGGAGCTCAGGAACATGATGGAATCCCAACATAATAAAAAATTAGAATCCATAAAACAGATGCAAATAGATTTCCAGAACACGAAAAACTCCACTGAAAGTCTACACAGTAGAATGAGCCAATGTGAGGACAGAATTTCAGATACAGAAGATAAGATTGCAATTAGTGACCAGGAAAAGAAAAATTGCTTCAAAATTATAAGGGAACATGAGAAAACAATCCAGCAGCAGCTAGATGATGCAAAGAAGAATAACATAAGACTGATTGGGCTCAATGAAGAAATAGGAGAGAGTGGAGATGACATAAAAAATCTCTTCACAGAAATAATGGCAGAAAACTTCCCTAGCAGGGGAAAAGAGCTTGACATACAGATAAGTGAGGCATATAGGACTCCAAATAGCCTTGATCAAAAAAAATCTACACATAGGCATATAATTGTTAAGATTCCAGAAACTCAACAGAAGAACAAAGTTAGACAAGCAGTCAGAGAAAAAAAAACAAATCACATACAAAGGAAAGCCCATCAGAATCACAGCAGACTTCTCAACACAAACCATCAAGGCAAGAAGAGCTTGGAGTGACATATTCCAAGCCCTAAAAGAAAACAGTCTCCAACCCAGATTGATGTACCCTGCAAAACTATCTTTCAAAATGGATGGAGAAATAAGATACTTTCATGACAAAGAGCACCTTAGGAACTTCGTGAATACCAAACCGGCACTCCAAAGAATTTTACACAATATCCTGGGAACAGACATTGAGGATCACAACCCCAGGAAGCAAAGCAGAATGAACCCATCTGGCATGACAAGAAATTAAACGTAAAGGAGGAGAACCCAAGAAAAGTCATGGCAATGACAAGTCAATATGTTTCAGTTATAACCATCAACGTTAATGGTCTCAATTCACCAATAAAAGAAATAGATTGGCAGAATGGGTCAAGAAGCAAAATCCAACAATATGCTGCATAGAAAAAACACACTTAATTCAAAAGGAAACTCATAGACTGAAAGTTAAAGGGTGGAAAACAATACTCCATGTGACAGGAACTCCAAAAAAAGCAGGAGTAGCTATCCTCTTGGCAGATCAAGTAGATTTCAAACCAACACTGATTAAGAGAGACGAAGAAGGACACTACATCCTTGTAAAGGGAAGAATCCAAGAGAAAGAGATGACAGTCATAAATATTTATGCACCAAACATTAGTGCACCCAACTATATAAAACACATACTAACAGACATGAAAAGTCATATATGCACTAATACAATTGTAGTGGGGGACCTCAACACCCCACTGTCACAAATAGATAGATCAACTAGACTACAAATAAGTAATGAAATACTAGAACTCAATCGAACTCTTGAACAAATGAACTTAACAGATGTTTACAGAGTCTTCCACCCCACAAAATCAGAATACACATTCTTCTCAGCTGCACATGGGTCAT